>NW_020925223.1:0-1790 GCF_003984885.1 Neopelma chrysocephalum
CCTCACCTTGACGCGCACGCGCACAACCTCGCACTCCTCCTCCAGCGCGGCCCCGCCCCCCGGCGAGACTCCGCCCCCCGCGGCCGCCGCCATGTTAGGGGGGGGCCGGAGGTTTTTTTGGGGGGGGAAGGTTGGGGGGGATTTTGGGGCGTTTTCTAACCTCCCCCCCGGTGTTACGTCACCGTGCTGACGTCACGTCGCGCCCCCCCCGGCGGGGCTGGGCAGGATCCGGAGCGGCCGCGGAAGCGCCGAACGAGCCCCGTCCCGGCGGCCGCTGCCCTCAAACAACATCCGGGGCACCGCGGGGAAGTGACGTCACCGCCGAGACCACGCCCCTCCCTCCCCACACAATGACGTCACCACTGGCGGTTGGGGTTTGTTTATTGAGGGGGGGCCGCATGCGGGACCCTCCCCCTCTTAAAGGGGCAACGGCACAATGGGGGGGGACCGCGACCGCCTTAAAGGGGCAACGCCCGAGGGGGAGTTTCAAACCCGTCTTAAAGGGGAAACGGAGTCTGGGGAGGGCCCCACCTTCGTCTTAAAGGGGCGACGCCCAAAGGTGGTGTCAAACCCGTTCTTAAATGGGCAATGGCGTCCTGGGGGGGGGGCGGGCCCATACCCGTCTTAAAGAGGCAACGTTAAGTAGGGGACCACCCCAGGTCTTAAAGGAGCAACGGCATAGAGGGGACCGCGACCTCCTTAAAGGGGCAACGCCCAAAGGGGAGAGATTTAAACCCGTCTTAAAGGGGCAACACCCCCCCCGGGGGATCTGCCCAGGCCTCACAGGGGTAACGCCAAGTAGGGACCACCCCACCGTTCTTAAAGGGGCAATGCCCCCCCCAAGCAGAACGCCCCCCACCGGGGGGTGGAGCTTGCAGCGGGAGGGGGCGGGGCGAGGGGGAGAGGCCCCGCCCACCGGCAGAGGTGGCCTTGCCCCTCAGGGGGGTCCAGGGGGGGCCGTTTGGTCCTTCCTGAGCTGGGCCAGTTCCTGGGACAGCGATTCCAGGTCCTGGGGAGGAGGAGAGGGGAGGGAATGAGGGGGTCAGAGGCCACGCCCCCACACCGGCCACTCCCATTGACCCTACCCCCTTTCCCAGCCCCTCATTCCCCACCCAAATCCCACCTCAGCCCCCTCACCCACACCCCCAAGCCCCGCCCCCCAGCTCCCCCAAAACACCCCCAGTCATCCCAGTAAAACCCACCCAGTGCTCCCAGTAACCCCAACGACCCTCTAGTGACCTCCCAGTCCTCCCACTGACCCCCTCAGTGCCCCCCCCCGGGTGAAGCCCCACCCCCAGGCGAAGCCCCACCCCCAGGCGAAGCCCCGCCCCCTCACCTGCGCCAGGTGCAGGTTCTTGGTGAGCTGCTCTTCCAGAAGGTTCTGCAGCTTCTTGTTCATCTCCCGCAGCCCCTCCTCCCCCGGGCCCCCCCGGCGGGGGGTGGGGGCCGAGGGGGGAACCGCCTCTGGGGGGGGGAACAGGGGAGACAGGTGAGGGGACGGGGGGACAGGTGAGACAGGGGACAGATGGGGGGACAGGTGAGATGGGACAGGTGGGATAGTTGAGGGGGGACTGGTAGGATGGGTGAAGGGACAGGTGTGACAGGTGAGGCAGGACAGGTGTGACAGGCAAGGGGGGGGTCTCTGGGGTCTCACCGAGCCGACTGTCCTTCAAAAACCTCTGGATGGTGGCAGGGGAGGGGGCACAGGTGGGACAGGTGAGGTAGGACAGGTGAGGGGTCCCCGGGGGTCTCACAGAGCCGGCTGTCCCTGACGAAGCTCTGGATGGTGG
>NW_020925224.1:0-520 GCF_003984885.1 Neopelma chrysocephalum
GGCTGGGAGAATCCACAGCAGAAAAAGGACCAAGCAAAGGCAATTCCTGCCAGGAACTTGCAGGAGGACAAACAGGGTCCCTCTGCCCAACCAGGGGGTTTTCCCAAGCCTGATCTTCTCCCAAAGCCCTGCTGGGGCTTGTTTTCCCTGGATTCCACGGGAAAGGAGACACGAGAAGGTCCCGAGCTGATGCAAGCGAGGGTTTTATTGGCGTTGAAAGCAGGACAGGAGCAAAGCAGTGTCAGCAAACGGGCCCCTCTTCCCAAGGCAGCGCTGGCAGCTCCTCCAGCCGGGACACGGAGCCAGGAGGGAAAACCCCTCGGGAACAGGGAACTGGGGGGAACTGGGCACTGCCCTCTGTGCCAGGGAGAGCTCGGGAGCCTCCCGGGGAGCTGAGCCCCTTCCCGGGGAGCTGGGAACAGCAGGGCAGGGCTGGGACAGGAGGGTGGCACTGCCGGGACCTGCCCCGGGGCTGGGGCTGCACCCCCTGCACGGAGACACCCGGGGGATGGAGCCTGGA
>NW_020925224.1:530-936 GCF_003984885.1 Neopelma chrysocephalum
GGACACGAGCCCAGCGCCGGGCAGGATGTGCCCCGGGCCGCAGATGCCCCCGGGCAGGACGTGCCAGGCCGGGCTGGCACCGCCCCGGGCCGGAGCTCCTCGTGTGCTCGGCTCCATCCCGAGCTCTGCGGGATCCCGGGAGATGCTCTGGCACAGCCCCAGAGCCCGGGGGGGCACCGCCCCTCTCCCACTGCCCCCCTGTGCCCCCCTGATCCCCCCCCCGTGCCCAGGAGCCCCTTTTGCCCCCCCGGGTGCCCACCTGACCATGGTGGGGTAGAACTGCTTGTCCCACGTGCTGTAGAAGGAGTTGGTGACGTAGAGCCGGCGCCCGTCCAGGCTCAGCTGCATCTTGCTGGGGCCGCCGTAAATCCGCTTGCACTGGGGGGAACTGGGAGTTACTGGGGGG
>NW_020925225.1:0-1384 GCF_003984885.1 Neopelma chrysocephalum
CGCGCAGTTACTGTCATGGGGAGTCCAGGACCGGCCATATGGAATGGGGTCTGACGTCGCTGACACGAGCGGTTTTGTGTCAGGTCAGGCCCAGGACTGCTGGAGCAGCTGCTGTCCTCAGGTTCTGAGGAGCTGCTGTGGGATGAGTCTGATTTCACCTGGCTCTCAGTGCTGGGGCTGCTCGTCTCCTGTGAGGGAGATTGCAGAGACTGCTCTGATGTTGCCTGTTGGTTGGTGCTGGGATTGCTGGTCTCTGGTGCTGGAGAACTGGGAGACATCCCCGATGGCATCTGGTTACCAGTGCTGGGGCTGATGGACCCGGGTTCACGGGAAGGCTCCAATCCCGACTGTGTGGACAGGTTGGGGCCGTCAAGCTCGGGCTTTTCCATGGGGGCTGTAAGGGGAAGCAGGAGGGTCAAGGCCACCCAGAGCAAGATAGGCCAGAGCAGTGCCCCCAGCCCTCCTGGAGCAGACAGGCTCTGCCAAACCTGCCCTGGGCACCCGCTGCCAGGCCCAGGATCACCAGGGTGCTTTGCCTTTTACCTGTGCCCAGGACTGCAAAACCATCACATTCCCAGCTGGTTATGGTGTCCCCAGGCCAGAGCAGTGTCTGTGGGTGCCCTCGGCAGCACAGGAGGAGCACAGGAGCAGTTCCCAGGGCCTGGGGAAGCAAACGGGTTCATGGAGGTGAGGACAAAGTGTCCAAAGTGTGGGATTATCCGGCTGAGCTCTTCTCCTGGGTCCTTCTGCTTCAAGCCCTGCAGAGCCCTGGGAGGCAGCTTTGGCAACTTACCCCTCCTGCTCTGCCTCCTGCCTGCCTCCTGGACAAAGGCACTCACTGGCATCGCAGTGCCCGTGTCTCTCTCCAAACTCCGTGAATGCATTAATGCTCTCCCATGATGGTGGTCTGAAGGGAAAAGGGAAAACTGATGAGCTCCCTCTGCCCCGGCATCTGGTAGGTGTCCCTGCTCTTCCCCCTCTGCCATTTCCAACTCCTGTGTGAAGTTGAACCCAGGACTCATGGAACAGTGCAGGGCCAGGACTACTGGGACAGGCCCTGGCACGGCACAGCACTTGCACCCCCTGTGTTGTGAGCCAGGCAGAAGGACACCAACCTCAAGGGCATTCGGATCCCCATGATAAACATCTCTAGGACAAACTCCTCACTGTTTCTGCAGAGGGGGCACTGGAGGGATAGAAGACCAGCATGCAGAGCCTGTCCCTGCAGGAGAAACACAAGCACCCAGAGTGAGGCCCTGGTGCTGCTGAGCCCCTGCTGTGGCCCCCGGGTTGCGGGAACCAGTCCTACTTGGATGCAGTCCCTGTGGAACCAGGCGGTTTTGCAGGCTGGGCACACCAGGGTGTTGAAGGTCTTTCTGTCCTC
>NW_020925226.1:0-1505 GCF_003984885.1 Neopelma chrysocephalum
GCAAGTGACAGCACGACACAGATAGAGTCCCCTCAGCCTCCTGGCCCTGCTGCTTCCCCACTGTGTGGTTTTGTGGGTTTTTTTAATTCTCCGAGAGTTTTGAACTTTATTCAGTAATGGAATAAGGTACAAGGAGAAAGGACTGCAGAGTCCCTTTCAGACACAGCAAAGGCTCAGCAGAGCACAGGGAGTGCTGCAAGCACTGACACCCACTGTGACAGATGGCTCTGACCTGGCAGTGTGGGCACGTGGCACGTGCAGCTTCAAAGGGACTGACAGGCTCTGCCACTGCCCTGGAGACTCCACAGCTTGCACAACACAACCCCAGCCTCTGGTCTGGGAATGCATGAGATGTGCCTGCCAGACCTTTACAAGGAAATCACAGAATCACGGAATGGTTTGGGTTGGAAAGGACCTTAAGGCTCACCTCGTTCCACCCCCTGCCATGGGCAGGGACACCTTCCACTAGCCCAGGTTGCTCCAAGCCCCGTCCAACCTGGCCTTGGACACTTGCAGGGATCCAGGGGCAGCCACAGCTTCTCTGGGCAACCTGTGCCAGGGCCTCACCACCCTCACAGGGAACAATTTCTTTCTAATATCCCATCTAACCCTGCCCTCTGTTGGTTTGAAGCCATTCTCCCTTGTCCTGTCCCTCCAGGCCCTTGTCCAAAGTCCCTCTCCAGGTCTCTTGGAGCCCCTTTAGGCATTGGAAGGGCCTCTAAGGTCACCCATCTCTGGGTGGAGAGACAAAACAGCCTCTTGGGAAGAGAAAGGGACTCCTATGGGTAACTTTCAGCCAGACAGAAAGTCCAGTACATGATCATGGAAAGGAAAAAATACTGAGGACACCCTGGCAGAGCTTTTTACCTGAAGGGAAAGAGTAATTCTGCAGAGTTCTTTAATTTGGGCTCTATGGGTGAAGGTCAGACACGGGAGCATGAAGGGCTGTGCCTCACCTCCTCCTCTTCCCTGGACACCTGTGAAATCTGAAGCTTTGGACCTTGGTGTTGGGTTTTTCCTGGGCTCAAAATTCCTACAAAACCTGCCTATGCTGTGGTGCCACTGGTTTGCTGAACCCCAAGCTGCAAACAGGCCAGGGAGGTGTGAGAAACACCAGACTGGCTGCCCTCCCCTCCAGCTTCCTAAACTGGGCCAGACTGGGTGGAGCAGGCTGGGTCTAAACTGCAGAAGGGACCCTGAGTGTCCCCAAAGGCAGCGCCCGCGGTGCCGTTCCTGGCTCTGCTTTGCCCTCTCTCCACAGCACCACGGTGGCTGATGGTGGAGGGGAGGATGGAGAGTGGAGCTGCAGCAGAGACGGCCCCAGGCCGGCCGGGGGTGCCCAGCACGGGGAGAGGTCCCCGTGTCCGTGGGCAGCACACGAGGGGCTCCGTCCCCCACGGGACCTACGCGCTCTGGAAGCCCCACACTTCCAAGAGCTGCACCTTGAAGTCCTCCTGGCAGAGCGGGGGGTTGTCGAAGGTCTCGCAGTGCCCCGTGTGCCCCCA
>NW_020925226.1:1515-2296 GCF_003984885.1 Neopelma chrysocephalum
TTTGTGCCTGCATTGATTTGCGTCACCAATCACACCCAGAAACAAAGAGGAGAGGCCAAATCCTGGAGGATCAGGGTGGGAAGGGCTGGTTGGGCTTGGACAGAGGCTGCTGTGGGACTGATGGGCTGTGCCCACTGCCAGGTGACTGCAGGGCCCTTGGCAGCCAAAACAGGGACTGTGCCAACACCAGCAGTGTCAGTGGGGATGGGGATGAGGGGGACAGGGACATCAGCATGGGCAGGGCAGGGCAGTGACTGCCACCAGGAGATGGGCAGGGAAAGGGGATGGAGCTGAGGATCTGGAGAAGGGAACTGGCAGCTGCCTCAAGGAAGGGAAAGGCCTGAGCCAGGGATGAGAGGCCTCTGGAGCCCGTGGGGCTGCTCTGCTTGAGGGACACCCCGGCGTTGGGCACTGCAGGTGACACTGGGGGGGGGTTAAAGTGACCCTCGAGCATCAGGAGCTGCCACCCAAGGAAGGAACAGGATAAGGTGACCCAGTGCTGCGGCCATGTGGCAGCGGGGAGGGAAGAAAGGGAGGGTGAGATGTGAGGAGGAAGGGGAAAGAGAGAAAGGAGAAAGTGAGGAAGGGAGGAAAGAGAAAGAGAAGAGAGAGAAAGGAGGGAGGCAGCAGAAGGAGGAGGGATGGAAGGAGGAGGAAGGAGGGTGAGTGTGCTGCAGAGGTGCCAACCAGGGCAGGCAGCCCTTGGGAAGATGCAGCACTGGGATACTTCCCACACAGTGCTGGACGGTGGATGTTGGGGATCAGGTGCCAGGAGTGACCC
>NW_020925227.1:0-2884 GCF_003984885.1 Neopelma chrysocephalum
AAATGGTGACACAGCACCCAGGGCCGTGGGGACACACTGACATGGCACTCGGGGACATGGGGACACACACAGTGCAGGACCCCGAGGGGTCCCTGTCCCCATCCCTGTCCCCATCCCCGTCCTTGTCCTCATCCCTGTGCCCATCCCTGCCCTCAGGGGTCCCTTATCCCCATTCCTGTCCTTGAGCCCATCCCATCCCTGCCCTTGGCAATTCCTGCCCCCATCCCCATCCCCCTCCCTGTCTCCATCCCTGTCCCTGTCCCCATTCCTGCCCTAAGAGGTCCCTGTCCCCATCCCCGTCCTCACCCCTGTCCCTGTCCCCATCCCCATCCCTGCCCTAAGAGCTCCCTGTCCCTGTCCCCATCATCCCCATCCTCATCCCTGTCCCTGTCCCCATCCCCATCCCTGTCCCTGTCCCCATCCCTGCCCTTGGCAATCCCTGTCCCCATCCCCATCCCTGTCCTCATCCCTGTCCCTGTCCCTGCCCTAAGAGCTCCCTGTCCCCATCCCTGTCTTTGGCAATCCCTGCCCCCATCTCCATCATCCCCATCCCTGCCCTCAGGGGTCCCTTATCCCCATTCCTGTCCCTGAGCCCATCCCATCCCTGCCCTTGGCAACCCCTATCCCCATCCCCATCATCCCCATCCCTGCCCTGGGGGGGTCCCTTATCCCCATCCCTGCCCCTGAGCCCATCCCATCCCCGCCCTTGGCAATCCCTGTCCCCCATCCTCGTCCTCATCCCTGTCCCCATTCCCATCCCTGCCCTGGGGGGTCCCTTGTCCCCATTCCTGTCCCCATTCCTGTCCCCGGGGGGTTTATTACCCCCAGGAATGTGCCCTGACTCGCCTGTCCCTGTCCCTGTCCCCATCCCTGACCCCACCCCCCTCCCTGGCATCCCCCCACCCCTCTGCACCCCCTGGGCCGCCCCCCAAGCCCCCCAACTTCCCCCAGGGACCCTCCCCAGACCCCCCCAACCCTCAAACCCCTCACTGACCCAGCAGCTCACTGGCACTGTCCCCATCCCCTCCTTGGCATCCCACCGCCCCCCCAGTCCCCCTGTGCCCTCCTGGGACCCCCGTGACCCCCCAACATCCCCCAGGGACCCTCCCCAGACCCCCCCAAGCCCTCAAACCCCTCACTGACCCAGCAGCTCACGGGCACTGTCCCCATCCCCTCCCTGTCATCCCACCACCCCCCAGCCCCCCTGTGCCCCTCTGTGCCCTCCTGGGACCCCCGTGACCCCCCAACTTCCCCCAGGGACCCTCCCCAGACCCCCCCAACCCTCAAACCCCTCACTGACGCAGCAGCTCACGGGCACTGTCCCCATCTCCCCATCCCCTCCCTGTCATCCTACCACCCCCCAGCCCCACTGTGCCCCCTCTGTGCCCCTCTGTGACCCCCCCAGGACCCCCGTGACCCCCCCAGGCCCCCCCTCCTGGGCTCACCGGGTCCTTGAACTGCTCGCTGACGGAGCGGATGACGGGCAGGGTCTCCTCCAGCTTGGAGGCCAGTTGGTCGGCGTTCATGTCCCCCAGGCCCAGCATGTTACACATCTGGGGGGGGGGCCCCCGGGGGAAAGCCCCCCCCCAAACCCCCCCCCCCCCCCCTCAGACCCTCCAGACCCACCTCTCAGCTCCAGACCCCCCCAAAAAACCTCCCCTCCTTGGCTGGTGGTGACACCCCAAAACCTCCCCCCTTCTCCCCCCCAGGCTGGTGGTGACACCCCAGACCTTCCAAACTCACCCCCCTCCAGCTCCAGACCCCCCCAAAAACCTCCCCCACCTCCCTCAGACCCTCCAGATCCTCCAAATAACCTCCCCCACCTCCCAGACCCTCCACATCCCCCAAAAAACCTCCTCTCCCCGGCTGGTGGTGACACCCCAGACCTTCCAAACTCCCCACCCCAGCACCAGACCCCCCCCAAAACCTCCCCCACCTCCCTCAGACCCTCCAGATCCCCCAAAAAACCTCCACCCCCCAAGCTGGGGGAGCGACACCCTAAAACGTCCCTCACCTTCCAGACCTTCCAGAACCACCTCCCAGCTCCAGACCCCCCCAAGAATCCTCCCCCCCCAGGCTGGTGGTGATGCCCCAAAACCTTCCCCACCTCCCTCAGACCCTCCAGATCCCCCAAAAAACCTCCTCCCCCGAGAGATGAAGGGGCTGATCTGGTTCTTGATCTGCGTGAGCCAACCCACCCCCCTCAGCTTGGGGAGACCCCAAACCCCCTGGGACCGCCCCAGACCCCCCTGAGACCCTCCTGAGGCCCCCACGTGGGAGATGAAGGGGCTGATCTGGTTCTTGATCTGCATGAGCCAACCCACTCTCTGCTCCTAACCCCCAAAACCCACCTCCTCTCAGCTTGGGGAGACCCCAAACCCCCTGGGACCACCCCAGACCATCCTGGGACCACCCCAGACCCCCCTGAGGCCCCCACCTGGGAGATGAAGGGGCTGATCTGGTTCTTGATCTGCGTGAGTCAGCCCAGTCCTGGCTCCCAGCCCCCCAAAACCCACCCCCCTCAACTTGAGAAGATCCCAGACCCCCCTGGGACCCCCCTGAGGCCCCCACCTGGGATATGAAGGGGCTGATCTGGTTCTTGATCTGTGTGATCTGGCCCAGGCCCCTCAGTTTGGGGAGACCCCAAACCCCCTTGGGACCACCCCAGACCCCCCTGGGACCACCCAGACCACCCTGGGATCCCCCTGAGGCCCCCACCTGAAAGATGAAGGGGCTGATCTGGTTCTTGATCTGCATGAGCTGGCCCAGGCCCCTGAACTTGGGGAGACCCCAACCCCCCCTGGGACCACCCCAGACCCCCCTGGGACCCCCACCTGGGAGATGAAGGGGCTGATCTGGTTCTTGATCTGCATGAGCCAACCCA
>NW_020925227.1:2984-5962 GCF_003984885.1 Neopelma chrysocephalum
CCCCCCCAGACCCCCCTGGGGCCCCTCTGAGGCCCCCACCTGGGAGATGAAGGGGCTGATCTGGTTCTTGATCTGCATGAGCCAACCCACTCTCTGCTCCTAACCCCCAAAACCCACCTCCTCTCAGCTTGGGGAGACCCCAAACCCCCTGGGACCACCCCAGACCATCCTGGGACCACCCCAGACCCCCCTGAGGCCCCCACCTGGGAGATGAAGGGGCTGATCTGGTTCTTGATCTGCATGAGGCGGCCCAGGCCCCTCTCCACGATGGTGGGGAAGTTGAGCAGCCGCAGCGTGTGCCCCGTGGGGGCCGTGTCGAAAACCACCACGGAGAAATTCATGCCCTTCACCAGCCTGGGGAGGGGGTTTAGAGGCAGATCAGCAAGGCCATAACCCCCCACACAGGCCCCCCAAGCCCCCTCACAGAATCATAGAATTATAAAATCAACTGGGTTGGAAGGGACCTCTGAAATCATCCAGTCCAACCCTTGATCCAACCCCGCCGTGGTTCCCAGCCCATGGCACTGATGCCACATCCAGTCTTGTCTTAAACACCTCCAGGGATGGAGAATCCACCCCCTCCCTGGGCAGCCCATTCCAGTGCCTGATCACCCTCTCTGCAAAGAAATTCTTTCTAATATCCAACCTAAACCTCTTAAGACCCTGAGCCCTCTTGTCTTGCTGATGGTTGACTGGAAAAGAGACCAACCCCCCCCTGGCTCCCCCCTCCTGTCAGGGAGTTGCAGAGAGTGAGGAGGTCTGTCCTGAGCCTCCTCTTCTCCAGGTTGAACAGCCCCAGCTCCCTCAGCCTCTCCCAGAATCACAGATTTACAGAATCAGCCAGATTAGAAGGCACCTCTGAGATCATCAAGCCCAACCCTTGATCCAACCCCGCTGTGGTTCCCAGCCCGTGGCACTGATGCCACATCCAGTCTGATCCTAAAAACATCCAGGGACAGAGAATCCACCACTTTCCTGGGCAGCCCATTCCAATGGCTGAGCACCCTCTCTGCAAAGAAATTCTTCCTGATATCCAACCTAACCCTCCCCTGCCACAGCTGAAGACCCCGAGCCCTCTTGTCTTGGGAAAAGAGACCAACCCCCACCTGGGTCCCCCCTCCTGTCAGGGAGTTGCAGAGAGTGAGGAGGTCTCCCCTGAGCCTCCTCTTCTCCAGGCTGAACAGCCCCAGCTCCCTCAG
Source organism: Neopelma chrysocephalum (assembly GCF_003984885.1). Classification (NCBI taxonomy): domain Eukaryota; kingdom Metazoa; phylum Chordata; class Aves; order Passeriformes; family Pipridae; genus Neopelma; species Neopelma chrysocephalum. The sequence goes on from NW_020925227.1 coordinate 4,184, forward strand.
CCTCTCCTCACAGCACTTGTGCTCCAGACCCTTCCCCAGCCTTGTTGCTCCCCTCTGGACCTGCTCCAGCCCCTCAATGTCCTTCTTGAACTGAGGGCCCAGAACTGGACACAAACACTCCAGGGGTGGCCTCACAGGGGCAGAATCACTTCCTTGGACCTGTTGGCCACACTGTTCTTGCTCCAAGCCACGATCCATTGGCCCTCTTAGCCTCACTGAACTCACATTCAGCTTCCTGTCGATGCCTTAAGACCCTTTTAGTTTCTTATTTTTCTAGTTTTGTAAGCTTTATAAGCTTTACAAGAAGCAGAAGCAGCAGCTCTTCTTCCCTAACCCTACAGCACAGGCAATTTACACATTGCTTAACTTTCTCACCCCATTCTGTACTTTTCATATCAAATCTACCCCTGAATTCAGTAAAAATGTTTAATCTTTTGTCAAGGGAAGGCCTCTGCTGCTTGGAGAACACTCATGTCTTGCCCTGAACAACAGAACAGAGTCAAGAACTGGGTGACCCTGCACCCTTTGTGCTCTGAGGATAACGAGAACGATGAAGAGGTGGTCCCAAAAAGCCCCCAGACCCAATTCCCAGGGGGTGGACCAGAGCAAAGGCAAGAGGATGGACAAAACTTGGATTGGTTGGGTAGTTGGGAGAAATCCAACCCCTTCACCAGCCCAGGAGGAAATCAGGGAGGGACAGGACCCCCTTGCTCAGCCCTGGGGGGAGGAAATCAGCAGGGCTGGACCCCCAAAAAGCCCCCCCAGGCCTCACCTCATGACCTCAGCGTAGCTCATGGCCTCGTCGATGCCGGGGAAGGCGCTCATGGCCTCCTGCATCATCTTCTTGCCCATGCTCAGCACGTTGTCCTCCTCGAAGAACTCGTCAGGCAGCTCGGCCACCCCCAGGCTGGGGTCGATCTCCTGTTAAGGGGGGGGTCAGCACTGCCCAGGGACCCCCAAAACCCTCCCAAACCCACCCAGAAAACGTCCAAGCACTTGCTATAAAACCTTCCAAAAACTATCCAAATATCTTCTGAGAAACCTTCCAAAAACTACCCCAAAACCTCCCCAAAAATCTCCCCCAAAAGCCTCCCCTAAAATCCTCCCAAACCCAGTCAAAAACCGTCTGAACATCTGCTACAAAACCTTCCAAAAACCATCCAAAAACTTCCCCCAAAACTCTCCTAAAACCCCTCGGGCAGCTCGGCCACCCTCAGGCAGGGGTCGATCTCCTGTTAAGGGGGGGGTCAGCACTGCCCGGGGACCCCCAAAACCCTCCCAAACTCACCCAGAAAACGTCCAAGCACCTGCTATGAAACTCTCTGAAAACCAGCCCAAAATCTCCGCCAAAACGCTCCCAAACCCAACCAAAAATCGCCAAATATCTGCTAAAAAAGCTTTCAAAAACCACCCCAAAACCTCCCCAAAAACCTCCCCCAAAACCCTCCCACACCCAGCCAAAAACCCACCCAAAACAGTCCAAACAGCTGCTACAAAAGCTTCCAAAAGCCAACCCAAAACCTCCCCCAAAACCCTCCCAAACCCAGTCAAAAACTGTCCAAATCTCTGCTACGAAACCTTCCAAAAACCATCCAAAAACCTGCCCCCAAACCTCCCTCAAAACCCTCCCAAACCCAGTCAAAAACTGTCCAAATCTCTGCTATGAAACCTTCCAAAAACCAGCCCCAAACCTCCCCTAAATCCTCCCCCAAATCCTCCCCCAAAACCCTCCCAAACCCAGCCAAAACTGTCCAAACATCTGCTACAAAACCTTCCAAA
>NW_020925227.1:5972-6854 GCF_003984885.1 Neopelma chrysocephalum
AACCTCCCCCAAAACCCTCCCAAACCCACCCAAAAACCATCCAAGCATCTGCTACAAAATCTTCCAAAAACCAACCTCAACCCTCCCTCAAAACCCTCCCAAACCCACCCAAACATTTCCTACAAAACTTTCCAAAAACCAACCCAAAACCTCCCCCAAACCCAGCCAAAAACCCACCCAAAACAGTCCAAACAACTCTTACAAAACCATCCAAAAATCTCCCCTAAAACTCTCCTAAAACCCCTGGGGCATCTCAGCCACCCCCAGTTTGGGGTCGATCTCCTCAGCACTGCCCAGGGACCCCCAAACCCCCCCCAAAGCCCCCCCAGCACCCCCCAAACCCCCCTGGGGGGGGACCCACCATGGCGAAGAGGTTGTCATAGCCCTTGACTTTGGTGGGCACCTTGGAGAACTTCTGGTCGAAGGCGTCGGAGATGTTGTGAGCGGGGTCGGTGGAGATGATCAGGACGCTCTCCCTGACCCGGGACAGCTGCACGGCCAAGCTGCAGCTGGAGTGGGAATGGGGGAGGTTTTGAGGGCGATTTTGGGGTCTATGTGTGTGTGTGACCCCCCAAAGTGTGTTCTGAAGTTCTCCATCCTATCTTGGTTTTCTCCAGTCTGTCCTGATGTCCCCAGTCAATCCCGATCCCAATCCCAATTCCCCCAGTCCATCCTGATCACCCCAACTCTGCCTGACTCCCCATCCCATCCCATCCCATCTTATCCCATCCCATCTCATCCATCCCATCCCATCTCATCCCAATCCCTCCAGTCCATCCTGACTCCCCATCCCATTCCCCCCATCCCATCCCAATTCCCCCAGTCCATCCTGATCTCCCAAGTCTGCCTGAGTCCCCGTCCCATCCCATCCCAATCCCCCCA
>NW_020925228.1:0-2095 GCF_003984885.1 Neopelma chrysocephalum
TTTTGGGGTTTTTTTGCTTTGTTGGAGGCAAAAATCATTTTTTTGGGGAAAGAAAGGGGGATTTGGGGAGGAAAAATGGGGATTTGGGGGGAAAAAAGGGGAGTTTGGGGAAAAAAGGGGGATTTGGGGAAAAAAGTGGGATTTGGGGGAAAAAAAGGGGATTTGGGGGAAAAGGGGGGACTTGGGTTTTAAATTCCCTTTTTTTCCTTTTGTTTTCAGAGGAATGTGACACAGAAAATGGTGAGTTTTGGGGTCCAAACGCTGCTAAATAATAATATAATTATTCATAATTATATCATTAAAATACATAAATAATTTATATAAATATAATATAAAATATATATAATTAAACTATATATGAAAAGATATAAGTGATAATATTGTTAACGAGGAGGTTCTTCTAAATAAGTGGATTATTGCTGTTTTATTTATAATATTTCTGATTTTTTAATTAAAATTCCCAATAACAGAAAGGGAAAGTCTTAAAAATCCCCAAAATAATTGGAAAAGTGACAAACAGGAGGAATAAACGTGGGATGAAGGGAATAAATCCACTTAAAACTGGGATTATTTCCTGCTGTTGAGAGTGAAATAATTATCTGGAGTGAAAATAAATCAATAAATTGATTTTTTTTTTCTTTTTCTCCTTCTCTTTTGGGGTGAAACTGCAGCAATTGGTGAGTTTTTTTTGGGGGGGTTGGGGGAATTGGGAAAATTCCACGTTTCCAGGGAATTCAGCCCCAAATTTCTCCGTTTCCAGGTGAACTCACGGCTGAAATTGGTGAGTCCTGAATTTTCTCCCTTGGGATTTTCCCACCAGTTTCCCAGGATTTATCCTCCTCTCTTGGCCTGATATGAAATTTTGCCCAAAATCCCTAAATTTCACCTTGAAATCCCTAAATTTCCCTTTGAAATCCCTAAATTTCACCCTGAAATCCCTAAATTTTACCCCGAAATTCCTAAATTTCCCCTCGAAACCCCAAATTTCACCCCAAAATTCCCTTTTCCAGCCCCGATTTTCCCTGTTTTTCCCGGGGGGTGTCACCCAGAGGGGCAGGAAAGGTTTAATTCCTGTGGGAAGGGCCCAGAATTCCACAGGAAATCCCGGATTTATTTCCCTCTCTCTCCCTGTTATTCCCAGACCAGCTGACGGCCTCGCTGGGTGAGTCCTGCCGGGGAGTTTTGGGGGGAAAAAGGGGGATTTTGGGAAAAAAAGGGGGATTTAGGGGAAAAAACGGGGAATTTTGGGGGGAAAATGGGGGGTTTTGGGGAAAAAAAGGGGGATTTGGGAGGAAAAAAAGGGGGATTTGGGGGGGAAAAGGGGGATTTTGGGGGGAAAAAGGGGGATCTGGGGGGAAAAGGGGATTTTGGGGGGAGAAAAGGGGGATTTAGGAGAAAAAAAGGGAAATTTGGGGAAAAAAGGGAGATTTGGGGGGATAAAGGGGGATTTGGGGGAAAAAAGGGGTTTTTGGGAGGAAAAGGGGAATTTTGGGGGGAAAAGGGGAATTTGGGGGAGAAAAGGGGGATTTAGGGGGAAAAAAGGAGGATTTTGGGAGGAAAAGTGGAATTTTGGGATTTATTTTCTGCCTCATTTCCCCCTTTATATTTATTTTTTCTTCCCTTTTCCCTTCCTGTTTATCCCCTTTTTCCCTTTTTCCAGAGGAACGGGACAGGAGGATCAGTAAGTTCCTTTTTCCCTTTTCCTCCTGGAATTACAACCCTGGGAATTTATTAAATTATTTTGGGGGCCCTGGGGGAGATTTGGGGGGTTTTTTTGGTGGAATTTGGGGCTTTTGGGGACTCTCTGATCGATCCCAAACAGGAATTTTGGGGTTTTTCCCATTCCTAGGGGGGCTGGCTTGGGTTTCCCGGGATATAAAAACCAATTTAAAGTGATTTTTCCTTGATTTCTTTTCCTTCCAGGCAAACTCACGTCAGACCTGGGTAAGTTTGACCTTAAAATGAACAATTTTTCCCTCAAAATTCGTCCCTGAAATTGGAATTTTGGCCTGAAAATGGACAATTTTTACCTCAAAAATTCGTCCCGAAAATGGGAATTTTGGCCTGAAAATGAACAATTTTTACCTCAAAATTG
>NW_020925228.1:2105-3214 GCF_003984885.1 Neopelma chrysocephalum
AAATTGATCCTGGAAATGGGAATTTTGACCTGAAAATGAACAATTTTCACCTCAAAATCAGTCCCCGAAAATGGGAATTTTGGCCTGAAAATGAACAATTTTTAACCTCAAAATCCGTCCTGGAAATGGGAATTTTGGCCTGAAAATGAACAATTTTTACCTCAAAAATTCGTCCCAGAAATGGGAATTTTGGCCTGAAAATGGAAGATTTTAGGCCTGAAATGAAAAATTTGGGCTTAAAATCAGGAATATTTTCTTTGGGATTCTTTTATATTTGTCATTCCCTGGTTTTGGGATTCTTTTATCTTTGTTATTTCCTATTTTTTTGGATTCTTTAATATTTGTTTTTCCCGTTTTTTTTAGGTGAATCCAACACCAAACTCAGTAAGTCCAAACCCCCCCTGGGATGATTGAAATGGGGAAAAAATCCTCATTTTCAAGGAATTTTGGGCTCTTTTGGGGCCGACCCAGAAATCGAGGAATTTTTATTTAATAACGACAATTTTCCCGCTCTTTTCCCGCCTCATTTTTCCAGAGGAACGCGACAGGAAAATCAGTTAAGTGTCATTTTTTTGTCCTAATCTTGGGGTAAAACCCCCTGGTTTTGGGGCAGGGGGATCCTGGGGAAAAAAGGGGGAAAAAAGGGAATTTCCCCCCAAATTTCAGCCCGAATTTGTGCTTTTTCTGCAGGAAAATAACCCCAAAAATCCCATTTTTTTGCCTCCACAGCCAAACTCGCCGGGGAAGTCCGTGAGTGCTGCTCTTTATTTCCTGTCTCAGCTTATATTTTGTATTTTAATTTTATATTTTGGGCTAAAACCCCTCAGTTTTGGGGCAGTTTTGTCCCTTTTTTCCTGGATTAATCCCTGTTTTCCCTCATCCCACAGGGAGACTCACGGCGCTGGTGGGTGAGGAATCTTTCCTTAATTCCAATTTGGGGTCAATTGTTCATTGTTCCTTGGTAAAATTAGAGATATAAATGGAAAAAAAATAGAAATATAAAAACAGAAAAAAATTAGGAATATAAAATGGAAAAAAATTAGATATATAAAATGGAAAAATATTAGAAATATAAAAATGGAAAAAATTAGAAATATAAAAATGGAAAA
>NW_020925228.1:3224-11305 GCF_003984885.1 Neopelma chrysocephalum
TAGAAATATAAAAATGGAAAAAAAGAAATACAAAAATGGAAAAAAATTAGAAATATAAAAATGGGAAAAATTAGAAATACAAAAATGGAAAAAAATAGAAATACAAAAATGGGAAAAATTAGAAATATAAAAATGGAAAAAAATTAGAAATATAAAAATGGAAAAAAATCAGAAATTTAAAAATGGGAAAAATTAGAAATATAAAAATGGGAAAAATTAGAAATACAAAAATGGCAAAAAATTAGAACTATAAATGGAAAAAATGCCCCAAAAATGCCCCAAAACCTCTGATTTGGGTGTTTTTTCTCCCTCTCTCTCTCCCCTCCAGCCGAGCGCGACTCCGGGCTCCGTAAGTGCCTCGATTCCCTGGATCTGGGGGCTCCCAAAAATTGGGAATTCTGCCCCTCACGTGGCTCCTTTGCCTGGAATTGGGGGGTTCCCCCCACTTAGAACCAATTCCATGGATTAAAATTGATTAGAATCCCAGTTAAATTCAATATATTGGTTATTAAATCGTATTTCTGGTGAGAATTGGTGGTGGTAACCATTAAAATTGTCAGAGTTGAATCATATTTAAAATCATATATTATTTATGGTTAATTAATTATCAGTTATTAGAATTTTTTCAGTTTGTTTCTGCGGTTTTAAGGATTTATTCACTTTATTTCTCTGCTTTTTCAGGGAAGCTCCGATCAGAGCTCGGTGAGTGTTGGGGGAGGGGGGAAAAAAAAGGAGCCAGAGCCCTGAAAAACCAACTTTTTATTGTGGTTTTAAATCTTAATTTCTAATTTTAATGCTCGGCGTGACTTTAAAATCGAGGTTTTATATTTTATATTTTGTATTTTATATTTTATATTTTACATTTTATATTTTTATTTTATATTTTATATTTTATTTTAATTTTATATTTCAATTTTATATTTTGTATTTTATTTTTTATATTTTATATTTATTTTACATTTTATATTTTATATTTTATTTTATACTTAATATTTATATTTTAATTTTACATTTTATATTGTATATTTAATGTTTTATATTTTATATTTTACTTTTTATATTTTATATTTTGATGTTATATTTTATATTTCATGCTTTATACTTTATGTTTTATATTTTACATTTTGTATTTTATATTCTATACTTTGTATTTTAATTTTATGTTTTATACTTTATATTTTATACTTTATATTTTATATTTTATACTTTATATTTTATATTTAATATTTTGCATTTTAATTTTACATTTTATGCTTTATATTTTGTATTTTATACTTTATATTTAATATTTTATATTTCCCATTTTGCTTTCCCTTGCAGCCAAATGTGACGCCACAATCCGTGAGTTCTGTCTCCTCCCTGGAATTCCTTAAATTCCCCAAAATTTGGGGCCCGAGAGGAGAAACCCAAATTCCAGGGGAAAAAGGGGCAAATCCCACGGGAAGAGCTGGGAAGGGAAGGGGTAAAAAATCCAACAAAAATTAATGGAATTTCCTGCTTTTCCAGGACTTTTCACGGTGGAACTCGGTGAGTTCCGTCCTTCAATTTTAATTAAATTACCCCAAAACTAATTCCAACCCTGAGAAATAACCCCAAAATTGGGATTTTTTTTTTATTTTCAGGCGAGAGACACACGAAAATCGGTGAGTTTGGGGAAAAAATCCCGGGATGAATTTCTGGGAAGGGAATTCCTGGAAATTCCCAAACCTCCCCCTGCTGGGGCTGCGGGAAAAGGGAAATTTGCCCTTGAAATTCCCTTTTTTCCCCTCGTTTTCAGGGGAGCTCACGGCAGACGTTGGTGAGTTGATCCTTTTAATCTCGATTTAATTATTTGTACTAAATAACAGATATTAATAATTCTTTTTATAATCATTATTTTATCATTAATAACCGAAATAACCCAATTTCCCCGTTTTTTCCCCAGAGTGCTGCAAGAAAAAGCTCCGTAAGTGCCCCAATTTTTTCATAATCTCATTTATTCCATCAAAAAGAAATGAGGAACGTCAGGAAATTCCCATTTTTCTCTGTTTTCTTTTTCCCAGGGGAACATGAGGCGGAACTGGGTGAGGATTTCCCTCTTTTTAAGAGGTTTTAAGGGGGAAATTTGGCTTTTAATTGATCTTAGAGACTAAAATATATATAAATATATGTGCATTACATAAATATCTCTATAAAATATATGGATATAAATGGGGGTTGTAAAATGATGGCTGGTAAAATTATGCATTAAAGAATAATGGGATTAAACTGGATTTCCCTGAAATATAATTTCATTTATTTCTGCTGATTCCAGAGGCCCGAGACACCCAAATCCGTGAGTATTTTGCGGATTTTTGAAGCCATTCCTTGCATTTGTTCATTTTTACGTTTGTTTGTTTAGGCTTTTAAAAGTAAATTATTTATTTCAATCTCTTTCTCCTGCCAGGGGAAAACGAAGCCGAGATCAGTAAGTCACTCAGATATTGTTTTATGTTATTAAATAATGTATAATGATAAAACAGCCCATAAATTGACTGATATCAATAAATTTGGTGCTCTTAATTTGAATTAATTTGAATTAATCTCTCTCTGCCTCCCCCAGGGCACCTGAAGGAGCAGCTGGGTGAGTGTCCCACCCCCGTTTTTAGGGTCCCAAACCCACATTTTTAGGGTTCAAACTCCATTTTTAAGACCCAAACCTCATTTTTAAGGTCCAAACCTTGTTTTCAGTGTCCAAACCCCATTTTTGAGGCCTAAACCCCCATTTTTAGGGTTCCAAACCACATTTTTAGGGCTCAAACCTCATTTTTAAGGTGCAAACCCCCATTTTTAGGGCCCAAACCCTATTTTTGAGGCCTAAACCCCCATTTTAGGGTCCCAAACCCCATTTTTAGGCCTCAACCCCATTTTTGAGGCCCAAACCTCATTTTTAAGGTGCAAACCCCGATTTTTAGGGCCAAACCCCCATTTTTTAGGGCTCAAACTCCATTTTAAGGCCCAAACCTCATTTTCAAGGCCCAAACCCCCATTTTTAAAGTGCAAACCCAAATTTTTGGGGCTCAAACCTCATTTTGAAGGCCCAAACCTCATTTTTAAGGTGCAAACCCGGATTTTTAGGGCCCAAACCCCGTTTTTAGGCCTCAAACCACATTTTTAAGGCCCAAACCTCATTTTCAAGGCCCGAACCCCAGTTTTGAGGCCTAAACCCCCATTTTTACAGTCCCAAACCCCATTTTTAGAGCCCAAACCTTCATGTTTGGGCCCCAAACCCCATTTTTTGGACACAAACCCTCATTTTTTGGACACAACCCCTCAGTTTTTTTGCTCCAAACCCTCATTTTGAGGCACAAACTCCAATTTCTGAGCTCCGGGCTCTGTTTTAAGGCCCCAGACTTATCTTAAAGACCCAAAATGTCATTTTTTTCCCACAAACCCCCTAAATAAATACCCACAAACCCACTAAATTTTGCTGTTTCCCCCGTAGACCCCCCAAAATAGAAAAATTCTGGAATTCTGATCCCTTTTTTACTCCCTTTTCAGGAGAACAGGACGTTGTCATCAGTAAGTGCTGTTGGATTTGGGGACCCTTGCGGATTTGAGGGGTCAAAAAAACCCCAAATTAATGAAATTCCATTTAAAAAATCAAATTAAAAGACATAAAGTCTCCACCCATCTTGGGTGATTTGGGATTCCCGTCCTTGGGAAGGGCAAACCCCGATTAAAACTTGTTTTATTTCCCACTTTTAAAGGAAAACTGAGGGAGGAGCTCGGTGAGTTCATTTTGTCCTGTCCAGATTTGGGATTTTTAGGGGTTTTGGGGGGTTTTCTTGTCCAGATTTGAGAATTTTAAGGGGTTTCGAGGGGGGTTTTGTGTCCAGATTTGGGATTTTTAAGGGTTTTTGGGGGGGTTTTGTGTCCAGATTTGGGATTTTTAAGGGGTTTTTGGGGGGATTTCCGTGTCCAAATTTGGGATTTTTAAGGGGTTTTCATGTCCAGATTTGGGAATTTTAAGGGGTTTTGGGGGGGTTTTCGTGTCCAGATTTGGGATTGTAAAACCCCTTTGGATTGTAGAGATTCCCTTGGGATTCGGGGGTCAATCAAATCCCTTTTGAATTCCAGGGAAACCCTTTGGATTGGGGAGATTCTTTTGGGATTTCGGGTGTTTTTCAGCATTTTTGCTCTTTTCCAGACAAACTCCCTGAAGAAGAGGAAGAGGAAGAGGAAGAGGAGGAAGAAGAGGAAGAAGAGGAAGAGGAGGAAGAAGAGAAGGAAGAGGAAGAGGAGGAGGAGGAGGAGGAGGAAGAAGAGGAGGAAGAAGAGGAAGAAGAGGAACCAATAGAAGTGGAAGAAAAGCAGGAAGAAGAACGGGAAGAGGAACCCAAAGAACTGGGAAAACTGGGAGAACTGGGAGAACAGAGTGAGTCGTTCCCATTCCCATTTTTCCCCCCATTTTTCCCCATTTTCCTGCTGAAATTGGGCTTTTTTTTTTTTTTATTCCCAACAAATTCCTCCCAGGAAGTTCCCAAAGCCCCTGGATTTTCCCGTCTCAAGGGAATCTCTCCAATCCAAAGGGATTTTACGATCCCAAGGGAATCTCCCCAATCCCAAGGGTTTCCCTGGAATCCAAAGGGATTTGATTGACCCCTGAATCCCAAAGGAATCTCCCCAATTCCCAAGGGTTTCCCTGGAATCCAAAGGGATTTGATTGACCCCCGAATCCCAAGGGAATCTCCCCGATCCAAAGGGATTTTACGATCCCAAGGGAATCTCCCCAATCCCAAGGGTTTCCCTGGTATCCAAAGGGATTTGGATCCCCAAATCCCAAGGGAATGTCCCTAATCCCAGGGGTTTCCCTGGAATCCAAAGGGATTTGATTGACCCCAGAATCCCAAGGGAATCTCTCCAATGCAAAGGGATTTTACAATCCCAAAGGAATCTCCCCAATCCAAGGGGTTTCCCTGGAATCCAAAGGGATTTGCTTAACCCCCGAATCCCAAAGGAATCTCTTCAATCCCAAGGGATTTTCCAATCCTGATTTTCCTTTCCCTCCTTTTTTAGGGGAACTGGACGAGCGGCTCGGTGGGTTTGGCTCCTGCTCCGGGGACGGATTTTTTGGGATGGGGGGGAAAAATATCCCAAATTAACCCACTCCCTTTTTCCCTTTGGTTCCCAGAGGAGCTCAGGGTGGCGCTGGGTGAGTCCCAAAATTCCTGGAATCTGGGAAAGGGGTTGGGATGGAAAATCGGGGGGATTTTCCTTGAAAATTTTGGGATTTTTGGGCTTAAAAGTGGGGATTTGGGATTGAGAATGAAGGGATCTGAGCTAAAATGGGAATTATTCCCCCGGGATGAGGGGCACGGAGTTGGGATGGAAACTTAGGGATTGGAAAATCGGGGGATTTCCCTTTAAAATTTGGGATTTTTGGGCTTAAAAGTGGGGATTTTTGGGATTGAGAATGAAGGGATCTGAGCTAAAATGGGAATTATTCCCCCGGGATGAGGGGCACGGAGTTGGGATGGAAACTTAGGGATTGGAAAATCGGGGGATTTCCCTTTAAAATTTGGGATTTTGGGGCTTAAAAGTGGGGATTTTTGGGAATGAGAATGAAGGGATCTGAGCTAAAATGGGAATTATTCCCTTGATTTGGGATTGCAAATTAAGGGATCTGAGCTAAAATGGGAATTATTCCTCAGGTTCCGGTTTTTCCCTTGGGATGGAAACTTCGGGGTTGAAAATTGGGGGATTTTCCCTTTAAAATTTGGGATTTGGGGGCTTAAAAGTGGGGATTTTTGGGATTGAGAATGAAGGGATCTGAGCTAAAATGGGAATTATTCCTCCAGTTCTGGGTTTTTCCCTTGGGTTGAGGGACACGGAGTTGGGATGGAAACTTCGGGGTTGGAAAATCGAGGGATTTTCCCTTGAAAATTTGGGGATTTTTGGGCTTAAAAATTGGGATTTTGGGGCTTAAAAGGGGGGTTTGGGATTGGGAATTAAGGGATCTGAGCTAAAATGGGAATTATTCCTCAGGTTTGGGGTTTTCCCTTGGGATGAGGGACACAGAGGAGGGAATTTCTCGGGAATAATTTGAATTTTCCCCCTTTTTTCCGCCCTTTTTCCAGGAGAACGAGACGCCAGGATCGGTGCGTGTGTCCCCTCCCCCCTCCCCAAAATTCCATGAAATTTGGGAATTTTTGGGTCAATTCTCCCACCAAACTGAGGAGTTTTGGATTTTTCCCCCTCCCAGCTGAGCTGGAGGCAGCACTTGGTAAATATTTATAAATATATGGATGATATTTAATCATATATTGATGTATTTTATACCCCAACAATAAATAAAAATAAGGGGATAAATAAATGTGAAATAAATGTAAAATAAATGGATATTTTATATAGGTATTATATGATATATTATTCCACTTCACAGTTTATTTTTATTAATGTATTGGTATTAAATATTAAATATTTTATGCACTGCATAGCCTTTGCTGTTGGTTACATTTTATTAATGTAGTTAATATATTGATATGTTAATTTATTGCATTAATATTTATTATATTAATTAACAAATAATCAGTTTTTTTATTTACCATATTATTTATTTATATTTGTTACATTAACAGTATATTAATATATTATAATAAAATGTGTTATTCCTACAAGGATATAATAAATAAAATTATGATAAAATAATATATAATCTAAAAATGCATTTTATGTAATATATAAATAAATATATATAAATATACTGAATAACATAGTATACAATCTAATGGTTATAATAAAACATATTGTTATAAAATATTATTACAAAGCTATTATAATAAATAAAATCATGATAAAAGAATATATAATATAGAAAATACATAGTGTGTAATATGTAAGTATAAATAAACATAGTAAATAATATGTAATATACTATATAATGATTAGAATAAAATGTATTATTACAAAAATATGAATAATAAAGATCTGTACTAATATTTTAACCCCCAAAAAAGCCATTTCAACACCGTGACACCACTAAATTTATTCTTTTCTGGCCTTTTTCCTGCAGAACAACGGGACAGGGAACTGGGTGAGTCAGGGACCCTTCCCCAGGTGGGAATTCCGGGAATTCCAGGGGATTCTCATGGAAATTCTCCTGTTTGTGCCTTCCCAGCCGAGCTCAAGGAGGAGCTGGGTGAGTTCGGGGGAAAAACCCTTTGATTTCATTAATTATTTTTATTTCCTTGAGGTTTTTTAAACCCAATTTTTTATATCAGCTTGCTTTTATTTTTAATTTTATTTTTTTTGGTGCCTTTTCTCAGCTGCTTCAGGGGGGTTTTATGGGGTACTTTGCAATAATAATTATGATATAGTAAATGCAGAACTTATTATTATAATTAATGATTATTATAATTAGTGATTATTATAAGTAATTATTATTTGTTACTATTATAATTATTATTAATTATAATTATTATTAGTGTCAGCAGTATGAGTAACAGTAGCATTGGACACTATGTTATTGAATTCATAGTGTGTTATATTTTTAATTATATATAGTATATATATTACATATATTTATATATATTACATTAATTTTAATTTAACTTTAACTTTTATTTTGAATTTCTTTTTAATTTAACTTTAACCTTTATTTTTAAATTATTTTTAAACTTTTTTAAATTTAATTCCATTTTAACTTTTATTTTAATTTACTTTTAATTTGATTTTCGCCTCTATTTTTAATTTACATTTAATTGAATTTTAACCTTTATTTTAAAATTAATTTATTTTTAATTTTAATTTCATTTTAACCTTTATTTTTAATTTTTTTCAATTTATTTTTAATTTTAATTTAAATTTTAACCTTTATTCTTAAATTCTTTTAAATTTATTTTTAATTTTAATTTAAACTTTAACCTTTATTTTTTAATTTCCTGCCAAATTAATGACTTTATTTCCATGTTCTGTTTGCAGAGGAATCCCGAGGGAGGATCTGTGAGTGTCCCTGGCCTTGGTTTGATCCTTTTAATTGTGTTTTTTTACCCAATTTGATCCCTTTAATTGTGGTTTTTTACCCATTTTGATCCCTTTAATTGTGATTTTTACCCATTTTG
>NW_020925229.1:0-447 GCF_003984885.1 Neopelma chrysocephalum
AGGTACCTTACAAGGCCCCAGCCTGGCCGGGACCCCCATCAATCAAAGAACCCACTGTCCACCCAGACCTTATCCTTCCTCCACTGTGTTACCACAAATTCCAGGCGCATTGCTCACATGTGATGTGATGTTTCATACGGGACAGCCCTGCTCTCCCACCCGCCAGTCGAAGGACCCCCATGGCCAGCTCAACACCCATCCCTCTGCTCCGTCCCCCTCCCCCTCTCCCTCCCTCCCCAAACCTGGAACGGCAAACCTCTGTGTGCTCCGAAGCTGTGCTCTCATCTTCCACGGGGGTGCAGTACTCGCTGGCAAGGCTCCCCCTCTCTCTCCTTTCTCCTGCCGCGGCCTTGCCTGGGGTCCAAAACCGCGCGCGCTCTGCGCGCGCGGTGCGGAGGCTGGGCCGGCGCGGCGTCCCGCGCAGCGCCTGCAGCAGCCCCCGAGCCG
>NW_020925229.1:457-24088 GCF_003984885.1 Neopelma chrysocephalum
GCGCAGCGCCTGCAGCAGCCCCCGAGCCGAGCGGGGACCCGCATGGCATGTGCCACTGTCATTATTAATTATAAATCAATACATATTTCATAAAGGAAGTTAACTTAAGCAGTCTTTTCTTTCTCATTTTTAACTTTGGTAACAGGTGTTCACCGCAGGTATCCTTCTGCTGAAGTTAGCAGCTTCTTCTTGCACTCTCACAGAGTGCCCAAAGCAGTCCGATAGATTCCATCGTTATCTCTGAGGCCTCTTGCTGGGTAGCTGCCTCTGGCTCTCTAGCCTGAACACCTGTTTGGTTTCCCACACCGCTTAAAGCCGTACTAGTGTCACCACTATACTTTGCCAGCCAACAACCTAATTCCTTCAATGTTGCTAAAGCCCATGCAGCTGTGTATGAGGGCTTAATTAGACACTGATACTTTTGGTCTGTGTTTGGCCCAGTCACCTTTGAGATTTTATCTTTTTCCTGCCAAGTTATGAGAAAACAAGCACTGATAAACGGGAACTTCGTCCTTGAAGGGAACATCTTGTATAAACTATATTTAATTAGTGTCCTATGATTGGCTAATCGCCTTTCAAGGGCGTTTGAAGGAGAAAGTGAAGAAGAGGGTGATGAAGTAAGCCCCCAGACTCATTTGGGAAAGACCCCTCAGGTGCAACGCGCATGTGCGGGGGGGAATTCCAAGGTACTCACGCATGCGCAAAAGAGATGCCAGTTGCATAACGGAGGGAGGAACTGAAGGCCTCTAGCTGGGCGGTGCTGGCCACACCTGCCCAGGTAGACATCACCAATTAATTGTATAAAAATCAGATAACTCATGCTGGGTGAAGGATGAAAAATGCAAACTCGCTTCACACGAAGCACCACATTGCCTTTTGCGGGGATGCCCGCTACGTGTGAGCCTGCTGACCCTCCGAAAACGCAGCGGCTACAGAGGATTTTTGGCATTTGGAATTGGTAAGATAACTTCATAAGCAACACCTAGGTGACTGGAGAAGTCATACTGAGAGCTTACTTTTCCTACTGCTTCCTCTCTCTTGGGTTTTCGTTTTGTTGGCCACCTCTTGGTAATAAATATTGTTTTTTGTTGAGCTTTCAGTGGTGTTTGGTTTTAATCTTGGCATCCTTTGGAACTCTCCCTATTACAAACTGCTATTCTTGACACTAAAAAAGAAGTAAAAATCATTTTCTCGGCATGCCCCTTTTAGTCATATTCTCTTGTAAACAGCAGCTGGTGTTTGTCTTTTAGTTAACTGAAATTCCCAGGTGCCTCAGTTTAATGAGACTGAAGTGCTTTGCTAAGAAGGATGAGCTATGAGGAAGACCAAGCTCCTCCTTCTAAGCAATCGTAAATCTGAAGAGGCTCCAATTGAGGAAGTATGGAGAAAGAAAAGATAACAGCCCCTTATTAAAGGATATATGTATATTGGCAGAACAACAAAAGAACACAAAAACAACTAAACAGTAATCCTGTACCCAAAGTTCCCTCCAAAAAAAACAGTTTAATACTTTCCGCCTTTTTGTGCAATTCTAGCCACGATCAGGAGGGGGCGCTGTTGGATCACTGGAGGAGCAGAGCCTGCAGTTGCTCTGTGGTGGTCGGCAGAGGGCGCTGCGTGGGGGCCCCGGTGTGCAGGAGATGCCGAAATAGAGATTCCCCCCCCACTGAGAAGGGGAAGGGGAAAAGGGGAAAAAGGGGCTCTCCCCACAGACTCACGCTGTCAGCAGCTGGCTCTGGCTGGGATTCCCCCCCCTTCGTTGATGCACACAAGCCGCTGCCAAACACGGGAGCGGAGGAGGGAAGGGGCGGCCCCCTCCCCCAAAGGTTCCCCTGCAAATTGGCTGAACCTCTCCGATGAAGTCCGAGCCAGTCTGGGCTGGGTGCAGAACAGGGCATGGGAAAACAGAGGCGAACCGGGGCCAGAAGTAGCCAGATGACCCGGATGAAAACAAAATGAACCTCGGAACCCCCACACACAAGCACCCTCCCTGAGTCAGGGCAAAAGTGAAGTGGCAATGCCGTTTCTGAGTCTTCCAAGGGCCATCAGCCTGGAATGCAAGGCTACCAGCCAGTTCTTTTGTGTGTGTCAATCACCCCAGCCAAAAACCACCCTCCCCCTCCCTCATTCAATATCCCTCTTTCACAATGATGCAGGGGAAAGAAAAAAAATTCGCACTTGGTTTTTTAGAGCAAGTTAACCTATGACACCAGGATCATCCCAAACCAGTGCCCTGATTCCACACATTCACACTCACATCATGTGGTGGCTGTGTTCAGCCATGAGAGAAAAACACATGCTTGTCATGCAGTCTGTTTAAAGTGGTTTTCCACTTTGAGAAATAACAGTCTCTCTCTCTCAAAGCACTTAGCCAAGGTCCATCCTCCCTTTTGATTCCAATTAACTAAATTCAGGTGCAGAGTAACTCAGCTTGTTCCCACATCTCCCCCTTTTTTTAGACATGCGGGGTTCACTGTGAAGAGGGTCAGGACCCCGGCTTCTTGTCTTGAGGTTTGTCTGATATGCTTCCAGAGGACTTGAAATATTAAAACCAGGCAGACTATTAAAAAACTTGCTACTGATGCTGCCATATTACCCAATACACTGGCCACTCTATGCATGGCCTGCACTGAATGGACCAGTGCAACAGTAGCCATGGCTGTGGTAGCTGCCCTGTGTCATAGGTTTCATCATAATGGCTAGGCTTCGCGAACGAAGATTTGGGAAGGGCTCTACCCACATTTATTGCAAGCACGTTGGTGGCTAAAAAGGCCAATACGAGATAGGCATGTCCGGTTGCAAAAGTCTCAGCAGAAAGACTCCTTAGCTGCTATATTCTGCAAGGCTCGATTCTTTCTGCGTTGTCTTTTCTCCTCAAGGGTGATCCTGCGTACTTTCTCAAAAGCATCAGCAGCATTATAGATGGTGTGTCTCCAGACCTCCCGATTGGAGGCCAGAGTAGACCAGTTATGGTGATCAATATGCCCGAGGCTGAGTTGTTGCTTCAGGGAGCCCTTGTATCTTTTCTTCGGGGCTCCTCTCTTGCGACAGCCGGTGGCAAGTTTACCATAAAGCAGGATCTTAGGGAGGCAGTGGTCCTTTATCCTTGAGACGTGCCCTGCCCAACACAGCTGTGTTCTCAGTCATAGGTTTACTTGTTCTAAAAAAACGGAGCTTGGAATTTTTTCTTTCCCCTGCATTGCTGTGAAAGAAAGATGTTGAACAAGGGAGGGGGAGGGTGTTTGCCTAGGGTGATTCACACACACAAAAGAACTGGCTGCAGCCTGCATTCCAGACTGATGGCCCTCAGAAGACTGGGGGGGGAGGTAATTTTTTTCCCCCTCTCCTCGGGAAAGGACAGGCACTTCATTTTTGCCCTGACTCAGGGAGGGGGTGTGTGTGGAGGGATTCCGTGGTTCATTTTGGTTTTGTCCGGGTCATCTGGCTGCTTCTGGCCCCAGTTCACCTCCATTCTCCTGCACCCTGTTCTGCTCCCAGCCTGGACTTGCTCAGATTTCATCAGAGAGGATTGGCCAATCTGCAAAGGAACCTTTGGGGGAGGAGGCTGCCCCTTCCCTCATCCGCTCCCGTGCTTGTGCCCATCGAGGAGGGCGGGGGAGGCTTTTGGACGGGGTGAGGGAGAGGTTCATTTGCAGAGATCCCTTGAAGGAACACCATTATGCAAAGGGCTGGAAGACCATAGGGGAGGGGATCCTAAGCCTGAGGGAAATGGCACTGTTGGAGGTACTGTTTGGAAGGGATGGGCAACCCACCAATGATCCTGACAGGGTTAAGTATACACTGCAGATGTGGTGGAGCCTCACATGCATGGGACCGCCCATACATGCCAGTTACCTGACATCATTGCAGGCTGGGGAGAAGTGAGAGCCAGTGTTGTCTATAATAAATAAACTTTGGTTGTATGACAGTATGATCGAAGGCCTGCTACAGGCCTGCATCTCCACTGTAGAGACATTGATTAAGGACCTCAAGACACTAACTACAGAGGTGAAAGATAAACAGGAGAGACTGAAAGGGAGGATTGAGGAAAATAGTTTCCATATGGCCCCAGTGAGAACCAGACGGCCCCCAGCTAGAGTGGACAGACCTCACGAACTGAGTTGTGGTATTTCCTAGCTGACCATGGAGAAGACATGAGATGGTGGGACAGGAAACCTACTCGTGTCCTAGCAGCCCGAGTACAAGAGTTGAAAGAGAGAGAAAACGGGAAATCCGTGAAAGTGAGTGCAGTACCAGTATCCTATGGGCAGGGATCTGACATGCTAGAAGGTACCTCCCGTTGGTATTCACAGGAAAAAACTGTGATTGGCAGAATGAAGACCAGTGTTAGAGGGTGTAGCAGTAAATCTGCATTATATGAGAAAACTGCTGTTTAAACATGCTTCAAGATGGCTTCCATGGGACCTCGTGGGTGGGGGGAGGGGTGAGCAAGCTCTCCCCTCCATGCGGTCAGGACCTGAAGAAACCCCTGGCGCTGGAGTTTTCCCCTTCCCTATCCACCTCAAGCCTTCGGAAATGGAACCCCACAATGGGAGGAATGCAACCAGAACTGGTACCCCAGAGAGGCTAGCCATAAGAGGGGCCCTGCCTCTAGCCAGGTAGAGGCATGGGAGAACTGTGTCTATTGGACTGTGTGGATCCGATGGCCTGGCACATCAGACCCACAAGAATACCAGGCTTTGGTTGACACTGGCAGTCAATCTACATTGATGCCCTCAGGACACATGGGACCAGAGACTATTTCCATTTCTGGGGTGACAGGAGGGTCTCAAGATTTGACTGTGTTGGAAACTGAGGTGATCTTGACCCGGAAGGACTGGCAGAAACCTCCCATTGTGACTGGTCCAGATGCCCCATGTATCCTGGGCATTGACTACCTCAGGAATGGGTATTTCGAAGACCCCAAGGGACATAGATGGGTTTTGGAATAGCTGCTGTGGAGATAGAGGTGGCTAAGCAGTTGAATTCGTTACCAGGCCTCTCAGAGAACCCTTCTGCTGTGGGATTGTTGAAGGTTCAGGAACAGTGAGTGCCAATTGCCACCACAATAGTGCATCGTCGGCAGTACCAAGCTCTAGTACGAGCTGGAGTCCAAGGTAGCAAAGTGGTACGCCACTATTGACATTGCAAATGCGTTCTTCTCCATCCCCTTAGCAACAGAGTATAGGCCACAGTTTGTTTTCACATGGAGGGGTGTGCAGTACACTTGGAACCAATTGCCCCACAGGTGGAAACACAGTCCCACCATCTGCCACGGACTGATTCAGGCTACATTAGAGAAGGGTGGAGCTCCTGAACACCTTCAATACATTGATGACATCATCGTATGGGGGGACACAGCAGAGGAGGTTTCTGAGTTTACCATCAAAAAGAGTAAGGTCAAGGGACCTGCCCGAGAGATCCAGTTCCTGGGGATGAAGTGGCAAGGTGGACATCATCAGATCCTGACAGAAGTCATCGATAAGATCACAGCAATGGCTCCACTGACCAGCAAGAAGGAAATACAAGTTTTTCTGGGTGCCACAGGTTTCTGGAGGACGCACAACCCTGAGTACAGCCCTCTCTATCTGGTAACCTGCAAGAAGAATGATTTCCATTGGGACCCCGAACAGCAGCAAGCATTCGAACAGATCAAGCAGGAGATTGCCCATGCTGTAGCCCTTGGGCCAGTCAGGACAGGATCAGATGTGAAGAATGTACTCTACTCTGCAGTCGGGGATAATGGTCTTTCCTGGAGCCTCTGGCAAAAAGGTGCCTGATGAGATCTGAGGCCGCCCACTTGGATTCTGGAGCCGAAGCTACAGAGGATCTGAAGCCAACTCTATCCCAACAGAGAAGGAGATCCTAGCAGCTTATGAAGGAGTACAAGCTGCCTCAGAGGTGATTGGCACAGAAGAACAGCTCCCGTGCTGAGTTGGATGTTTGTAATAGGGAGAGTTCGAAGGATTCCGAGATCGAAACCAAACAGCATTGAAAGCTCAATAAAAACCAATATTTATTACAAAGAAGTGGCCAAAGTAAACGGGAACCCGAGAGAACGAGAAAACAATGAGGGAATACGACACCCTACTCACTCAGGTGTCATTTATGAGGTTATCTTACCAACTCTGAATGCCATAAAATCCTCTGTTGCAGCTGCGTTTTTCGGAAGGTCAGCAGGCTCACACGTAGCAGGCGTCCCCACTAAAGACAACGTGGTCCTTCGTGTGAAGCAAGCTTCCCCCTCCAACCAAAGCTAACTGCTTTTATACAATTTACTGAGTGACGTCTACCCATGCCAGTGTGGCCAGCACCACCCAGCTAGAGGTCCTCAGTCCCTCCCTTCGTTATGCAAGTAATATCTCTTCCGCGCATGGGTGACTACTCAGGGATTTCCCCAAGCATGCGTGTTATACCTGGGGGGGTCTTTCCAAAATGAATCTGAGGGCTTACTTCATTACCCTCCTCTTCAATGTCTCCTTCAAGCGACCTTGGAAGGTGATTAGCCAATCATAGAACAGCAATTAAATATATTTTATACAAGAACTCTCTGCAAGGACAAAGTTTCTGTTTTATCAGTGCTTGTTTTCTCATAACTTGGCAGGGAAAGGATACACTCTCACAGGTGGCTGGGCCAAACACAGGCCAAAAGTATCAACGTCCCTGATACAATGTTCAAGGGAAAGGTGCCCTCTACGCATCATACCACTGATGCTACATGGAGTAAATGGATCGCTCTGATCACGCAGCACGCCTGTGTTGGAAATCTGAATCGCCCTGGGATCCTAGAAATCATCACAAACTGACCAGAAGGTGAGAATTTTGGTCTAGCAGATGAAGAAGAAGGAGAGCAGGTGGTACGCGCTGAAGGAAGCCCGAGCATACAATCAACTACCAGAAGAAACACGCTATGCCCTCTTTACTGATGGTTCCTGTCGCACTGTAGGGATGAAACATAAATGGAAAGCAGCTGTATGGAGCCCCACATGACAAGTTGCAGAAGCTACTGAAGGAGAAGGGAAATCGAGCCAATTCGCAGAGCTCAAAGTTGTCCAGTTGGCATTGGGCACTGCTGAATGAAAGAAGTGGCCAAAGCTTTACCTCTACACTGACTCATGGATGGTGGCCAATGCTCTATGGGGATGGTTGGACAGATGGAAGAAGGCCAATTGGAAACGTAAAGGGAAACCCATCTGGGGTTTCTGGCAAGACATTGCTACCTGGGTAGAGAAGCTGATTGTGAGAGTCTGCCACGTAGATGCCCATGTGCCCAAAAATAGAGTCAATGAGGAGCATTGCAACAATGAACAGGTAGACCGAGCTGCACAAGTCAAGGTGTCACAGGTGGGTCTGGACTGGCAGCACAAAGGAGAGTTATTCCTAGCACGGTGGGCCCATGATCCCACAGAATCCCACAGAATCTGCTGAGTTGGAAGGGACCCACAAGGATCATCGAGTCCAACTCCTAGCCTGTCGCTAGTTGGAACGGACATGCGACATAAAAAGGTTCCAGTAAAGTTTATTTCCAGGAAAAAAGCGGAACAGCGGAGCTGCGTGACAGCTCCTTAAGTACAGTTTTTGAGCACACGTAATTCACACGGATAGGACAGTTCAAACTCACACACCAGAATTCTAACAGCTAATAGGTGCATTTTCTAAACTCTACTTTCTCATAACAACTTTGCTCTTTCTCAAAACAACCCTGTAAGGTTCCCACAACAGTCCAAGCACCTGCACTTGTTTTTCTCCCATGTTGATGTTTTTCCCGATCACTCTTGTTCAAAACAGGTCTCTGTTCTCATGAGACAGTGTTCTCTGTTCCCACGGGATAGTGTCTTCAGGATGCTGCAGTATGTTGTCAGGATCAGGGCCTCCATTTTAAGTCCTTTCTTTTCAGTCCATCTCAGGGGTATACCTTGATCTGGTCAGCATCTATTGCTTCATCAGTAAGTGCCAAGGTGCTGACAGACCCGCTGTCAACCCCGACACTAGCCCTGCACAGGACAATCCCGAAGAGTCACACCATATGCCTGAAAGTATCATCCAGATGCTTCTTGAACTCTGCCAGCCTTGGTGCAATGACCACTTGTTATGATCCGCCCCAGAAAAAGGGGGGGTGGGGGGTAACTCAGGTTCTTATCAATAATTCCCTTGGGGTGGATTAGAGTGAAACGACACTGAATAATTGGTGTCTGAAAACATATATAGGTAGGGTTTATTTTAACAATTTTGTTTTAACAGGTATGTTAGCATTTTGGGTGTTATCATATAACAATGTGACATAGAGATAACCTTTGGGGGGGGGGGGAAATGCATAAGGGAGAGAAAGACAGGATAAGGGTAAGGGAGAGTAAGGAAAAAGAAAAGATGAGAGTAGAAAAATGTATATAATCACCACCCGTTGGATCCAGTGATGGAACTTGGTAATCCTGAAAGTGATGGTCTCGATTCGCTGGCGGTGGGGGAGAAGAAAAAACCCAAACCGCCAAAGAAGTCACCAGTTGATATATACCCCCCAGCATGCTTTTGCACCTCCCCCAAGACGGGGAGTTGTTTTCATGGAATAGTGTCACCGGCCGTGCCATGAACCCCCAATATTTTTCTGCCTTTCATGTTTGCCAGTCATGATGGCAGAGTTTTTGTGAGGGGCATGGTAACGAAGCCCCCAATGTTTTGGCAAAGAGTTCATGTGGAGGGCACGGTAAACTCGGCTCTTCCTGCCTTTTCAGGGCTTGACACCTTCAGCACTGAAGGCAAGGATGGACCCAACTGCCCATCAGAGGTATAACGCAAAAGTCTTGCGAAAGCCTGCAAAAGTCTCCTGGAATGCATAAATCATTAACCGTTTCAGTCTCTGACATCACTTCCCTGGGGAGCCTGTTCCAGCACCCAACCACCCTCTGGGTGAAGAACCTTTTTCTAATATCCAACCTAAACCTCCCCTTACACAACTTCAGACCATTCCCTTGGATCCTGTCACTGGTCACCACAGAGATCAGTGTCTGCCCTTCCTCTTCCCCCATGAGGAAGTTGTAGACTGCAATGAGGTCTCCCCTCAGTCTCCTTTTCTCCAGGCTGAACAGACCAAGTGACCTCAGCTGCACCTCATATGGCTTTCCCTCAAGGCCCTTCACCATCTTTGTTGCCCTCCTTTGGATGCTCTCTAATAGCCTAATGTCTGTCATATATTGCGGTGCCCAAAACTGCCACAGTATTCAAGATGAGGGCCACCCCAGTGCAGAGCAGAGTGGGACAATCCCCTCCCTCGACCAGCTGGCAACGCTTTGCGTGATGCTCCCCAGGACACGGTTGGCCATCCTGGCTGTCAGGGCACTGCTGACTCATGTCCAACTTGCCTCAGGCCATCAGGGCAGAGATGCCACCTATAGATGGGCACGAGACTGAGGGGTGGACTTAACCATGGACACTATTTCCCAGATTATCCATGATTGTGAGACATGTGCTGCCATTAAACAGGCTAAGAGACTAAAGCCCCTGTGGTCTGGTTGACACTGGAGTAAGTATAGATACTGGGAGGCCTGGCAGGTTGATTACATCACACTGCCACAAACCCGTCAAGGTGGAAACCACCACTGGATGGCTGGAGACGCATCCGGTGCCCCATGCCACTGCTCAAAATACCATCCCGGGTCTTGAAAAGCAAGTCCAGTGGCGACACGGCACCCCAGAGTGAATTGAGTCAGATAATGGGACCGATTTCAAGAACAGCTTAGTTATCACCTGGACGAGGAGCATGGCATCGAGTGGGTGTATCACATCCCATACCATGCAGCAGCTGCAGGGAAGGTTGAATGGTGTAATGGACTGTTGAAAACCACCCTGAAGGCGTTGGATGGAGGGACTTTCAAGCACTGGGATCAGCACCTAGCAAAGGCTACATGGTTAGTCAACACTAGTGGCTCCATCAATCGAGCTGGCCCTGCCCAATCAGAGTCCCTTCACACTGCAGATGGAGACAAATTCCCTGTGATTCACATGAGGGGTATGTTAGGTAAACCAGTTTGGATTAACCCTGCCTCGAGCAAAGGCAAACCCATTCGTGGGTTTGTTTTTGCCCAAGGACCCGGTTGTACATGGTGGGTGATGCAGGAAGATGGAGAAACACGGTGTATACCTCAAGGGGATCTTATCTTCAGGTGAACTCACCATAACTCTGTGCCTGTATCTGTATTTGTATC
This sequence comes from Neopelma chrysocephalum, assembly GCF_003984885.1. Taxonomy (NCBI): domain Eukaryota; kingdom Metazoa; phylum Chordata; class Aves; order Passeriformes; family Pipridae; genus Neopelma; species Neopelma chrysocephalum. Next base: position 10,657 of record NW_020925229.1, read on the forward strand.
TACATATTTGTGAATGTGTATATAGGGAGAATAATGAATGTACGTATGTAGTTCAAAGGTTTAATTTGTTAGAGTGTGGTGGCATGGGAAAGAAAAAAAATTAGGGGTGGATAATGTCATAGGTTTACTTGTTCTAAAAAACCAAGTGGGAATTTCCTTTTCTTTCTCCTGCATCATTATGAAAGAGGTATGTTGAACAAGGGAGGGGGAGGGTGGTTTTTTGCCTGGGGTGATTGACACACACAAAAGAACTGGCCTCAGCCTGCATTCCAGATTGATGGCCCTCAGAAGACTGTGGGGGGAGGTAAGTTTTTATTTCTCTCCTCAGGAAATGGCAGGCTCTGCACTTTTGCCCTTACTCAGAGAAGGTATTTGTTGGGGGGGGTCCAAAATTAGTTTTGTTTTTGACAGGGTCATCTGGCTGCTTCCGGCCCCAGTTTGCCTCCGTTCTCCTGCGCCCTGTTCTGCCCCCAGCCTGGACTTGTTCGGATTTCATCGGAGAGGCTTGACCCTTCTGCAAAGGAACCTTGGGGGGACTCCCAGCTGGAGCCAGCTGTCGACAGCATGAGTCTATGGGAAGAGCCCCTTTTTCCCCTTCCCCTTCTTGATGGTGGTGGGGGGAGATCTCCATTTTCAGCTTCTCCCTGGCAGCGGGCCCCCCACGCAGTGACCACCAGAGCCCAACAGCGCCCTCTGCTGACCACCACAGAGCAACTGCAGGCTCTGCTCTTCCAGTGATCCAGCAGTGCTCCCTCCTGATCGTGGTTAGAATTGCGCCAAAAGGCAGAAAGTATTAAACTGGGTTTTTTTGGAGGGAACTTTGGGTACAGAATTATTGTTTAGTTGTTTTTGTGTTCTTTTGTTTTTCTACCAGTACACATATATCCTTTAATAAAGGGCTGTTATCTTTTCTTTCTCCATACTTCCTCAGTTGGAGCCTCTTAATTTCGAATTTACAATTACTTGAAGGGAGGAGCTTGGTCTTCCTCATAACTCATCCTTCTTAGCAAAACACTTCAGTCTCATTAAACTTAGACACCCTGATTACTGCAGAGGTGACAAAAGCAATTAGCCATATAATGATGACTTCCTGATTGTGGTGACAGTTTCCCCAATTTACTGTATCCTGCATCACCCTCCCAGCTCCTGGCCAGGCACACTGGGAAACACAGCTCGGGTTCTCTGTGCATGAGAACCACCAATGACAGATTGAAAGTGGATACATTTTGATTTTTGATACAACCAAAAGAATAAGGATCACCTACAGTGATATTAAAGGCATTGTTATCACAAGAATCACAACATCAGGTGTGACCAAGAAGGCATATGAGTGACAGGTACACACCATAACTGAGTCATTATGCCAGTAAGTAAGAGTTAGTAGACACAATGAATTATCCCTAGAACAGTGTCTTCCCAATGTGACATCTGGGCAGGCCTTGTGGTGCTCAGCATTCACTGATCTCCTTCTAGGAGTCTCTGAGGAACAGCCTCTGCATCTGTGTCTCAGGTCTAGCAGGGTCCTGTGAGAGACAAAACACATGCATACCCTGTGGGAAAAATCTCATTTATTGAATTTAGAAAGACGGCAAAAGTTTGCAGAACAAAAGGAATAAAACAAAAAGGAAAAATTACAACACGTTGGGTGTCCTAGGCACGCAGGATTCCCAGGAACACACCCTTCAATTCAAAAGTCCCGCTTTTTAAACATTCTTAAGGTTCAACCCCGTTTACGTCATAGAAGAGGCGTTCCCCTCTTTCTGGTTGGCTGTGTCGTGCTGGGAGGTGGAGTGTCCAGCAGCATGGCAGCTTCCAGGACCAGCCATGTGGTATAAGGGGTTTCCTTACCAATATTCATTTACAGTTCCCTATTCCCGTTCGCATGTTTCCCTGACACCGGTTCCAGGCTGAATCCGGCGTCTTACAGCTCCGCGATACGCCCTATAGGTTAGTAAAGAAAAACTCTTATGTTAGTGATTTGCTAAATTCATTTGCTTGTAATAAAACCGATTCTTTATTTCTCACATACCCCTTCCCCATACTAACAACTCAATAGGACCTTGTCATTAGGTATCTTCTTGTGGGTTTTTGTACAATATTTGTTGATTCAAAATGCAAAAAAATTAAGGGTAAATACAACTGTATCTACTTGGGGTATCATATTCCCCCTTTTTTGTTTTAAAAGTAAGGGTTTTAATACAGAATACACATTTCTTGCACCTGGGATTAAGTTAAGGTTTTTGTTTTGTTCTTTTTTTGTTCCTTTTTTTCTCTGTTTTTTTCTCCTATTTTCTTTTTTTTCTCTTTCCTTTTTTTTTTTTACATTGTTTTTGTTATAGGTTTACCTTTTCTAAAAAATCCAAGCAGGAATTTTTCTTTTCCCCTGCCCCACTGTAAGAAGAGGGGGGTTGAACAGGGAGGGGGAAGGGGGCAATTAGTTTTAGAAAGGAACTAGTTGGCAAAACTCCATTCCCAGCTAATGGTCCATCTAGGGGCTGCAGTGAGGGGGGAGGAGTTTTTCTGCTGCCCTCCTCACAACAGGGAGAACAGTTTGGTTTCTCTACTCGAATGGAGGCAAAGTGTCTGTGTGCATTTGGAACAGCTTTGAGGCCATTTTTCTTGCTCTCGACCTGGTCATCTGACCACTCACCCCGTCTTGCCTGCACGCTGCCCCTGCCTCCAACCTGAACCTGCTGTGAGTTTGTGCTCATTGGGAAAAAAGAGGAGCCTTGAATACCGCCAGCCAAAGACAACAGTGAGTTCCATGGGAAATAAACTGCCCTTCTTTCCCTTTCTTCCCTTCCCCTCTTGGTAGGGGAAGGCCCCCACTTTGTCTTCTCCCGTGATCCGAGACCCCACGCAGTGACCACCAGAGCCCAACAGCACCCCCTGCAGGTCACCACAGAGCACTGCAGGCGCTGCACCTCTAGTGATCCAACAGCGCCCCCTGCCAACCGTGATTAGAACCACGCTAGAGAACAGAGAAGTATTCAGACTGTTTCTTTTTTTTTTTGAAGGGGACTTTTGGGTACGGGACTATTGTCTAGTTGTTTTTGTGTTCTGTTACTGTCTTTGCCAACATACATATATCTTTTAATAAAGGGTTGTTATTTCTTCCTTTTTCCATACTTCCTCGATTGGACCCTCTTAATTTTGGATTTAGAATTGCTGAGAGAGAGGAGTTTGGTCTATCTCACACCTCATCCTCCTTAGCAAACATTCCAGTCTCATTAAACTGAGACAGTTTTCCATCAGCTGTATTCTCAAGGAAGATTTAAACACATATCAAAACAATCTCCATGTACATATTTTAAGACAACAAATAATCTGGCATTGTTTTAGGTTCATGAGGATTCCCAAAATCACAAACACTTAGACACAAAGGGTGTAAGCAAAGCAACTTTATCCTGTTACTTGCGATAGCATTCAATACACACTGACTACTGAATTTCTGAAAAGCTGCTGAGCAGGGGAAGGAGATGGAGCATGGAGCTCAGTGGGAGGGGCAGGCAGGCAATGCACCTTTCAGGGCGTTCCTTGGATCAAAGCAGTGTGCATCTCGTCCTGCCTCCTGTCCAACCCTGAACCACCTCTTATATCCCACTCACAGGAGTGGAATTTCCCAATTTTGACATCGGCTCATGCGTGGCCACCACGCGAACCGAGACCACAATGACTTATGATACCAACTCCGTGCCTACAACGGCTCTGCTGTATCTTTTCCAAAAGTCAAGTTCCCAAGAGTAAAATTATGCAATATTTTCCCATGCCACATTGACGAGCACAGCTATGGACCCACTATGGCAGGGCCTCAGACATGACTCAGGTCCCTGACAGGCATAAATCAATCAATCAATATGAAGTTTTAACCTTTTTTTTTTCAATTTTAATATTATTCTTAACCTTTTTCTTTATATCTCGACTATGGCATGTGTATGAGGGCACCTAATTGCACACATGTACCTAGGACTAGGTGTTTGTTGGTTTAAAGCACAAAACACACTTTATAAATAACTGCCCTTTTTTAGAGTTACCAAAACCAAAGTTATATGCACTTAAATTATCAAATAGATTCCATGGTTCCAATGCTGTGTGCCCATTCTTCAGATGATTCATGCATCCAAGGTCTCCCCCTTTTTTCTTTTTCTTTCTCCTTCCTTTCTTTCTCTCCTTCCTCCTTTCGGTTTCGTGGTTCAATCCCGACACATTGGCATGCTGGAGGGTTCAGAGGCTCGGAGCGGGGAGTGGGGGGTGGGCTGCCATGGTGGCGCACGGCGAAGGGAAGAGGGGAGGGGGGAGGTGAAGCAGCCGGGTGCTGACTTCCTTTTTTTTTTACTCGCTGCTGCTGCTGCCGCCGGGGGGGAAAAGGGGGGAGGGGAAGCAGCTGGACGTTGATTCCTTCGGCAGCTCCTGCTGCCGCTCGGCTCCCGTCGCCCCCCGCGGATCCGGCACGGTGGCCCAGCCCCGGTGTGGCCCCGGCACGGCCCTGGCATGGCGGGCCGCAGACAAAAGCAGCCACGCTTCGCGAAAAGGGCCATGATTAAGGACGGGGGGAGAACCCCCACTGGAGGGAGGTTGCCACGAGCAAAGACAGAAGACAGACCCCTCACCAGAGGTCCCAAAGGCCCATCAGCTGAGGGGATATAAATAGGCTGATCAGCAGAGCAGATAGAAACGGCAGGTAATGCATCCTTCTTCTCCCCGAAGAAGTCATCCAACAAGTCTAAAAGTTACGGTGACACCCACAACACCTCAAGCACACAGTTGACACGCACGGCACAATGGACAAACAGCACAACTAGCATGAGAACAGAAACGTGGGGTGACAACTACACTCTTTAGCCTGCCACACCCCTATGTATAGTGACACAGCCCCACAAGGAGTACCTCCCACTTATGGGTTTCACTATTTCCTGAGCAATATAGTGACACAACTCTACAAGCTGTGCACCCCACTTGTAGATCTCACTTTTTCCCCAGCAATGGTGTGTTTCACGTTTGGCATCCCATCCTACAGTCACCAAAATTGTGTAACAGGGAGGTTGCCGAAGTGAAAACAATTACACCGTTCAAAGCTCAACAAAACAACATTTATTATAAAGAAGTAGCAAATGAAATGAGAAACCAAGAGACAGGACAAGAAAACAAACCCCAAGACAACCTCCACTCACTCAGGCATCATCGACACAGTCACTGCACACACCGACCCCAAAATGCTCAAAATCCCCAATGAGCTGCATCCTCAGGGCATCGGCAAGTCATCATTGAAAAACATGCTTCTTGCTCTGAGCAAGAGCTGTCTGCCTTTCGAACAGTCAGTCTGTGATGTCTACCTGGGTGTGTGTGGCCAGGACCCACCCAGGTAGAGGCCTCCAGTCCCTCCTGCGCATGCGCATGTATCTTGGAAATCCCTCTGCACCTGCATGCTGCATATCGGGGATCTCTCCTAAATGAGTCTGGGGTCATTACTTCAACATCCTCCTCTTCAGTTTCTCTTTCAATTGCCCTTGAAGAGTCATCGGCCAATAGTCAGGCCCCAATTAATTTCAGTTTACACAAGATGCTTCCTTCAAGGATGAAGCTTCTGTTTATCAGTGCTTGTTTTCTCATAACTTGGCGGGAAAAGAACAGACTCTCGCAGGTGGCTGGGCAAAACACGGACCAAAAAATAACAGCATCCAATCACGCACGAATACACTCTGCCTGATGTAGGGGCAGCTTCTGGTGTCTTCTCACAGAGGCCACCCCTGCAGACACTTCCCCCCTCCATCAAAACCTCCCCATGCAAATGTACAAATATTTTTCTATGCTACATTTGAATATCTTTTATTTGAAAATATCTATGCATTTGTAAGCTGTGCTGTTCATTTTTTTTTCTTCTTTCTTAAAAGAGTTGAAGATAATCACTGTGGTGTTTTTTACAAGAGGAATGTAGATGTTAAGATCTGGTCTGTGTAAGAAGAAAAAAGAGTGGTTATGGTTATTCCATAATAGCTGTTGCAGATTTTTTAAAGTTACTTTTCCTTTTAGAAGAGTAATTATTGTTAATAAAATAATTTAGGACATGATTCTTATAAGTAATTGTAATGAAATACTGACCTTTTTCCAAAATAGGTACAGTCTTTGCTGTGGTTGATGACAACTTGAAAACTTGGTGTTTTAAGAAGCACAATCGCTTTCACTTGAATCGGATGTTGATGGTTGCAAACCTTTCGAATTATGAGCAAGTGTCTTTTATACTGGATAGAGTTGAAGTTTAGCTGTAACTGATCAGTTGAGACAGTGTTGGTACTTTTAACACAAAGGTATTTTGGTTAGGTGCTGCAAATTACATGGCTTAATGTGTGTGTGTATGTATGTTGATATATAGTTTTCCTTGTAAAAAGCACTCTGAATTGCTCATACTGACGTTGTTTTATTTGAGTTGGTTTTTTTTCTTTAGTTTACAATGGTATCAGCATCCTACTGAAGAAAATTTAAGACTTTTTGCAGGGAAACAAAGAAGCAAGAGCAAAAAAGATAGGTAAAAACTTGTTTTAAGTGGGTTTTTTTGTTTTTGTTTTTTAATCCATATAAGAACTTAACTGGCAGACTTCTGATTTTGTATGAGTCTAAAACTTCTTGCATATGATTGGCCTGATTGCTTTGATTACCACAGCTCTGTACTGAACTGCCTTCTTTTGGTTTAACAGAGTGCTTAACATGCCCAAATTGTACAGAATTGGGTAATTACCAGTCTTCAGAAGTCATCTGTGACATTGCTAATTTGATGGCAAAAATTTCTTAGTGGATCTATTCATTTAAATAAAGACTGAGAATAGGAAATCTTATATACAACTGAAGCTCTTCATCTCAAAGCAAGATGAGAATGATTTGAGTATATTCACTGAATGCAGGATTACTGTGAGCCACCACTCTTATGCAGCTGTGAAAAAGGTAAATGTGTTCCTCGGATGTGGTGTATTAAAGCATGGACTCAGAAGGGGGGTGAAAAACTGAGACATTTATTCAAAAGGTCGCAGTCTTTTTATAACCAAACACAAACAGAAAAACATTCCTTATAAAGCAAAAACTGACCAGCCGATTGGTTGCTAGCTGTCACCTGGGGAGGTGGTAGGTCTTTGAAGATGCAAACTCATCCCTGTGATGAGTTGCTTGGTACTCTGCAGAGGTCTGTTTTTTTCCAGGCCTTCAGTCTGCCTATCCCCCACACTAGGATATATTGGGCAAGGTATTTTGTTGCAGACAAAAGGGAAACTTCAGACAAAGTTTATTAGAGAAACCCTCCTGTTGAGTCATGAGATTCAGAAAGGACCCCCTTGCTTTCTAAACTCCTCCTCAGAGAGGAGTCTGGGTGCAGTTGGATCTAATCCTAGACTGCAGACTTAGAAACAGTTTATGTCTAAAGGATTGTATAGGTGTAATTGAACCTTTACATGACAGGATTAAAGATGGAAAACCAAATATATTTATATAAGTATAAGAAATTATTTATTTAAGTTGATGATGATAATGATTAGACTAAAATATCTTAATCAGAACTATTTACTACACAGTGTAGGTAGCTATAATTACTAGTATTTCATGGTTAGGCTTCGTGAACGAAGATTTGGGAAAGGTCTCTACCCATGTTTGTTACATGCGCGCTGGTGGCTAAAAAGGCCAATACGAGACAGGCATGTCCGGTTGCAAAAGGCACAGCAGAAAGACTCCTTAGGTGGTAAATTCTGCAGGGCACGATTCTTTCTGCATTGTCGTTTCTCCTCGAGAGTGAACCTGCATTCTTTCTCAAAGGCATGAGCAGCGTTATAGATAGTGTGTCTCCAGACCTCCCGATTGGAGGCCACAGTAGACCAGTTATGTTGATCAATATGGCCAAGGCTGAGACGTTGCTTCAGAGAGTCCTTGTATCTTCTCTTCGGGGCTCCTCTCATGTGGCAACCGGTGGCAAGTTCACCATAAATTGGGATCTTAGGGAGGCGATGGTCCTTCATCCTTGAGACGTGCCCTGCCCAACGCAGCTGTGTTCTCAGCAACATGACCTCAATACTTGTGACTTCTGCTTGTTCAAGAACAGATGTGTTGGTCACATAATCTGACCAGTGGATGTTTAGGATTGTACGGAGGCAGCGTTAATGGAAGCGTTCTAGGAGTCACAGGTGGTTACGGCGGATGAGTTGGAGGGGGAACCTTCAGGTCCTGGGAGTCAAGTCCATTACCTGACGGTGCATGCTCTTCCCTCCTGCCCCCGCCACATGGCCTGCAACCCTGTAAGGAGCACACACACAGACCACCAGGGAGGGACGGACGAAAGAGGAAGTTTATTGTGGGGATAGGGGTTTATAAGGCTATTGGGAGGGTCAAAGGGGACCAATCACAGATGCAGGGTCTTACAGGAAAACCAATCAGGTAGAGGGTTAACAGCCAATAGGAAGGGGTTAACAAAAGGCCAATGAGAACACCTCAGGACATCTTCCCAGGGCACTCCTGCATGGGAGATAAGAGGTCTTTACAGAGGGTGTCGTGAAGAAGGAGCAGTGACTTTGCAGAAATGCAAAAAGCCATTTTAAGACATGTTTAAACAACATTAAAAACTTCTGCTTCTATAACATTTGAGTTGTTTTCTTCTTTTTCTTCGCCAGTCCATCTTTGACAGGACTGTTTCCATAAATCCATTGCCACAGGTGGTGGCGGTAGATGACCCATGATTCAGATCCATATAAGAGAGTAGTCAGCGCTATGGCTCTGTAAACACTGATCTTTGTACTTTTCTTCAAGTGTTTATTTCGCCAAACTCTTTTATGGAGTTTTCCGAAAGCACTATATGCCTTTGCTAACCTGTTGTCTATCTCTCCGTCAATCTTACCGTCCAAGGAGATGAGGCTACCTAGGTAATAAAATGCTGGACTGATTTGAGCACTGATTGGTCAATGGTGATATGGGGATGATGGAAGACTTCCTGAGGTGCCAGTTGATAGAGAACTTCTGTCTTCTTTAAGCTGACTTCCAGCCCAAAGAGCTCAGCAGCATCTGCAAAGCAGGATGTTAAACGCTGCAGAGCTACTTCTGTCTGGTCGACAAGGGCGGTGTCATCAGCGTAAAGCAGCTCCTGGACAAGATGATTTAAGGTCTTGGTGTGGGCCTTCAGTTGCCTTAGGTTGAAAAGCCTTCCATCAGTACGGTATCCAATGTAGATACCATCCTGATCATCGAGGTCTGCCGTGGCCCTTTGGAGCATCATGCTGAAAAAGACTGTGAATAGGGTAGGAGCGAGAACGCAACCTTGTTTCACACCATTAGTTATTAGAAAGGGCTCAGAAAGTGTGTTGCCATATCTGACTTGGCCGTGTTGATCCTCATGAAGTGAGATGATCATTTTGAGGAACTTGGGGGAACAACCTAAGCGTTCCAAAATCTGCCATAGACCTTTCCTGCTCACAGTATCGAAAGCCTTGGTGAGGTCAACAAAGGTTACATAGAGACCTTTGTTCTGTTCCCTACACTTTTCTTGCAGTTGTCTGAGAACAAACACCATGTCTGTGGTACTCCTGTTGGCTCTGAAACCACATTGGCTTTCAGGTAGAATTCCTTCTGCTATAGCGGGTATTAGTCTGTTCAGGAGTATTCTTGCCAGGATTTTGCCAGCAATGGAGAGCAGAGTAATACCACTACTGGTATACTACTAGTATAGTACACTATATATTGAAGAAATATTGAAACAATGATATTAAAGCTAGCAAAATAGTTATTAAGTAGAGATTGATGTTACCCATACCAATGGCCGTGGGCAAATCTCTTTTGCTCAGCCTTGAGGAGTAACTTTGAGGGGCGTCCCCACTCAAGGAAGGAATCTCCACACATATTTCAAGAAGGGGTATGTTAGAATACCCTATCATTAAAAAGTGAGACTGGGCTTTTATAGTTCAGGAAACACTGTTCTTCCTCAGAATATTTAACTTTGGGATTGATGAGTCAGGCTGGTCTCAGCATTTGTCGACACCAAAAGCAGTATGACCCCCCTTCTCCATCCAGCATTGATAACTTTTGCAAATAGGGTACTGTTTGAGCTGTTTTACCCCCACTTAGGTAGAACATCCTGCTACATATTTCCAGTAAAGAGAGAGGGAAATGTTAATCCTGTTGCACGAGGCCACTGATGTAGAACTTCATCTGGATTACTGTGTACAGTTCTGATCACTCGTATTCAAGAAAAATTAATTGACTCAAATAGGTGAAGAGAAGGACTGCGGATGATCCAGGAAGCAGAAAGCCTGTCTTACAAGAGGAGGTTTAATGAGCTTGCCTTGTTTAACCTAGCAAAAAGAGTCCAAGAAAGATAGGATAGCTGTCTATCAACTTAAACTGGAAACCGATTTCTGATCTTCAGTCATGAAGCTCTGGGACAGCCTCACCAGAAGTGTAATTGGGGCAAGAACCAAGACTGATCTTGAGGTGGGGGAGTTTGCCATGTTAATGCAAGATTTCTGAATTGGCTATGTTTAAAACAAATACCCAGTGACTTGCTTTTTGGTGACATAGGTGGCTTCCTTTGGTCTTTTCTTTTTTATTATTATTCCAAAATAAACTGCTCTCTTAAAATTCTAACTTTTGTGTTAATTCATAAACTGCGCACATAACCTGCTCATCATCATAAAATCAAAGCTTTTCTTTTTTCCAATTTCTTACTTAAGCTACGTGGGTAGCAACCTTATTTGCCAAATATTGGGCTAAAAAATTAAGCCTTTTTTTTAATATATAATTCTTCAATATTACACATTTGTCATGATATTCTTTAATATTCAGAAAATAATTTTATCCAAGTTTTCTGTAACAAATTGAAGCAAAATTGTTAATACAATAACAATTTACAACTGTGCTTTTAACCAGTGATATTTATTCATATTTAAATTAACTTCAGTTACATAACTATAACTTTAAGTTACATGTTTCACCAATATGAGCCTTAAACAGGAAGACACAATTGCATTTCCAAAAAACGCACTTTACATTGAATGCCTTTCCTCAACCTTGGCAATCTTCTGCCATCCAAAGCATACATATTCTCACTTTCACCAGGGCAAACATATGCTCTCTGCTGTGTGAAATTATGGCATGTAAATGCCTACTTACATATGAGCTTAAATTTTGTAATCTTGTAAAAATTTACTGTGAAGCTTGGTAGAAAAGAGTATGACAGTTCACCTATTTGCATTAAGTTTTTTTTCACTTGTTAAACTTTTTCACGTAATGTTTCAAATGTGATGATATGTTTTCATGTCTACACAGTCAAATTCTGTTGGTGTAATTTAATTATTATGATTGGGATATTTGTCATAGTACATTAATATCCAAGAAAATAAAATTTTAATACATGTATGTATGACCAGTCTTCGCGAACGAAGATTTTTGGGAAAGGTCTTTTTAACTTTCAAGCCTGCGCAATGGATTTTTTTTAGGTGAGACACAGCATGTGCTGAACTGAGCCCACCCTTTAATCCTAAGGTACATCTGCCGGGGCCAAGCAAGCTTGGACAATGGCAGTGAGGTCCTCAGGACGTAGGTTTGTTTAGAGTGACCTTCTCATAGATGGATGGCCTTACAGGGCTAACGAGCTCCATCTGCCCGGGGGACCGGGAATTGAACCTGGGTCGCAGCAGTGAGAGTGCCGCATCCTAACCACTAGGCCACCAGGGGTGCCTACATGTATGTAGTTGTTTGTAATAAGGTAAATTTTATTGACGGATGTATGTGAAACTTCAAAGGGAATCAGGATGGTAATGTGAAGACTTAAATACTGCTTTCTTTACTTTGCTAATATAACAATAACATGTATAATAACCTTAAGTTCCACTCAGTGGATATACCTCTCTGTTCTTCTGAAGAAGCTGCTTGTCAGGGCAGGCCCAAGACAAGAGACAGAGACATAAGATTCAGAGGGTCTTGCAGGCAATAGCTCGGAGAAGCCAAGCTCTGCCTGCTAGTCAGTTTTATTAGCTCTCCTGATACCACAGCAATGGCAGCTGAAGACTTAATATTTACAGAAGATCATCTCATTTGAACGGATACCTTTGTAACCCTGACACCATCTCCTGCCTTCATCCAGGGTGTGCCCCCACATTCTCTTAGGAACTTAGCAGGATAACGGGTGTCCAGGATCCTCTGGGCCATGACCCACACAATCAATCAAATACTGCAGAGTACCCCAGAATATCCTGGAATCCAAAAGCCCAGACATGATATTGTCTCTGGCCCTGGACCATAACTGGAGATGGAGGTAGAGGTTAATGAGATTTGATTACCACTGTGCCCCACTGTCAGTACATCATGACAGCGCTGAAGGACCTTGTGTGCACAGTGGGTCAGCAGGGATATACAGTCCCTCATCACAATACAGACAACTATCCTTCTCCTGCAAATTCTATGAAGAATCCCCTGCCCAAAACTGCATGGTCAAAGGATCACCAGCCATCACCTGATGCACAGAACCAGGGTATTGGCTGGCACAGTCACAAAAAAACTTTGCAGAGAGAAAAGTGACAGGGGAGCAGATTTGCCTCAGCATCTCCTGCTGAGGCTTCCTGACATGACAGGGCACCTGCCCTGCCATTCTGTTTATCCAACCTGTAGGTGACAGTAAATGGAAACTGAGAGCGAAAAGTTGCCCAACAGGTCAGCTGGGAGAAAGGCACTTCAGATTCCTAAAATATTCCAAATTTTGATGGTCAGTCAGAACCAAAGGGGGCTCAGCAGGTCCCACAAGAGGGTGCCTCCACTCAGCACATGCCTCCCCGATGGTCAACAACTCTTCATCCCAGGCATTGTAATTCCTCTCTGTGGCAGTCAACTGGCAGGAGAAATAGGCATAAGGATGAAGCTGTCCATTCAGTGAACCACACTGAGAAAGTACTACCCTGATAGCAGGGTGTCTCAGTCTGAAAAGACTGGAAGGTTTACTAAAGAGGATGAGTTATGGGACAAAACAAAACTCCTCTCTCTCAGCAATTGTGGATTTAAAAATTACGGGGCTTTACTCAAGGAAGTGTGGAAAACAGAAGAGATAACAACCCTTTATTAAAAGCTATATGTATGTTAGCAAAAAAAAAAAAAGTTAAAAACAGTAACAGAACACAAAAAAACCCTATACAGTGGTCCTAGAAAAAAGCAAAGTCTGGTAAATACTTCTCTGTCCTATTAGCGCAGTCCTGATCGTGGCCTGCAGGGGCACTGTTGGATCGCTGAGGCGCAGGGCCTGCAGTTCGCTGTTGTGGTCAGCAGGGGGCGCTGTTGGGTCACCGAAGGTGCAGGGCCTGCACTTCGCTGTTGTGGTCAGCAGGGGGCGTTGTTGGGTCACTGAAGGTGCAGGGCCTGCAGTTCCCTGGTGTGGTCAGTAGGGGGCGCTGCTGGGCTCCGGCGGCCACTACGGGGGGGGGGG
>NW_020925229.1:24098-34690 GCF_003984885.1 Neopelma chrysocephalum
GGGACTCACTGTGGTTCCCAGGTGGTAGCGTCTCAAAAAGCTCCTCTTTCCTCCTAGCGAGCACAGAGACTCTCCGATGAAACACAGCAGATCCGGGCCGGGGCCGAGAGAGCTCCCAGGCCAAGCTGGAATCAGCAGTCTGGGCTAACCAGGGCGGGCAGTCAGGCAAACAGGCTTCCAGGCCTTCTCTCCAAATGCTCTGCACGCAGACCCTGTCTCTGTCCTCCCGAGAGGGTCCAGCAGAACTGCCTCCCTCCCGTCCGAGCAGAGCCAACCTTCCAATGGGCCATTAGCTAGGAATGTAGCCAGGTTGGCTAAATCTTTTGTGAGGCTAATGGCCTTCCCTCCCCCCTTCCCTGTTTGGTGCTCCGTTTCTCTTACAGGGAAGCAGGGAAGGAAAAATTCCTCTCTCAGATTATAACCTATAACACAGGGACAGAAGCATCTGCCTCCATCTCAAAGGGATGTCTGGTATCCAGGTGGGCCAAAACCAGGACCATAGTAAACACCTGCTTCAAGTCATCAAAAGCCCCCGTGAACCTTGTGTGTCCACTGAAAAGGAACACCCTTATGAGTCAATGCTGTGAGCAGGGCAACCTTTTGAGCAAAATTCCAAGTAAAATGTTGATTAAAAATTAGCTTAAAAAACACTGCACACCACACCACCACCAAGGGAGACTGCCAACAACAAAGGGTGTCAGTCTTTTTCATGACCATGTTCATGCCCTCGGGGGCAATTGAGTGACCCAGGAAGTCTATATGCTGTTGGAGGAAGGCATATTTCTCCAGCTTTGCATAAAGGCAGTGAAGCCAAAGCTAGGAGAGATCCTTTTGAACATGAACATGTTCCTCCCACATCCTCAAGTAAACTGTCATGTGTATGTGCAATGACATAATTGCCCAGCAAGTCACAGAAAACATTAGTGACAAACCCCTGAAAGGTAGCAGGGGCATTACAGAGGCCAAAAGGTATCACACAATACTCAGAAAGGCCTTATGTGCAAACAAAGGCCCTTTTCCAGTCATTGCCCTGATGAACACAAAAAAGATTATAAGTCACTTTAGTAAACCAGCATGCCCCCTGTAAATGCTCCAACAACTCAGGAATGAGGGACAGGGGGTACTAGGTTCTTGATGGCAATATCATTCAGTCCCTGATGCTCCACACCCAGCCTCAAGCTTCTTTACAAAAGTTATAGTGGCACCAAGGGAAGTGGAGTATTGAACAAAACTTCAGGCTAAACTGTCCTCAGTATAAGTCTTCAAGGTCACCATCTCTGGCTGTGACAGAGGACAGATATGGCCCAAAGGGAGAGGAATGTCTGGGAACAGCTCGATGGAACAATTGTTCCGATGGGGGGGTAGTGTGTGTGTCTGTGTGTGCGTGTTGAGGTCTCTGCTCGCTTTTGCTCAAAACCATCCAAAAAGCCCCTAAATTCTAGTGGCATCGCCCCCAGCAGGCCAGCTCGAGGGAGTTGGCACTGCTGACACGGGACATCTGGCGGGCACTAGGGCCTGCTCAGAGCCCTGGCCAGCAACCACTGCTTATCTGAATGATGATTGCTTATCTCCTATGAGCCAGGCTGTGTCAAAAGGGGCCCTATATGCACACACCAATCACCACCCTGGAGAAGGTCTCTTAAAAGGGGTGCCTTGGAAACATCCCCTCCCCAAGCCTAAATGACTTTGCAAAAACCATCGCTTCCAGCCCCTGTAAAAGCGCTCCCCCCCCACACATGGGGTGGTACCAGGAGAGTTTCTAAAGGTATATAAACCCACTGAACCTCATGTTTCGTGGCCTTCTCTCCCCCACCACTCCCTGATAGACCAAGACACCAATGACAACAACAACCAAGTTTGCTGGAGACCTCTGAAGTGGTGATGATAAACCTTTATTCATTTTATCTCTCTTTCCTTCTCTTTTCTCCCTTTAACTCTTCTTTTTCTCTCTCTTTCTCTCTTTTCCCTTACACATTTTCTTGGGTGGCAATATTGCAACCAAAACAGCTAAATATGCTTTATCTTGCTGTGTTACTATAGATAATAACAAAAACAGCTAAATACCTGTTTTCCTTTGCAACCAAATTGTTCTAAAACAAATCCTGTATATATATATCTGCAAACACTGATCATCTAGTATCATTTTACTTTCATTCACTCCAAGGGATTTAATAATATGTGTGAACAGGTGAATGGTCTGCTCTGTCTAGTGGCAGAGCTTAAGGTAGAAGTGGAAAGGCTAAGGGGTATTAGGGAGAGTGAAAGGGAAATAGACTGGTGGAGTCGCACCCTTCCAACCCTGAGAGAAGCTCAGCAGGAGTCAGTGAAACCCTGTCCCTTTTGCCATTAGGCAGAAAAAGACATAGTAGATGGGGGGGAATGGAAATGGGTCTCTGATCAGGGAGGTAAAAGAATCTCCTCCTGACCCCTATGACCTTCCCAGGTGCCCTTACAGAACAGGTATGAGGTCCCGGATCTGGAGGGTCAGGCAGATGACATTCAAGAAAAAAACTTGTCTGGAGGGTCTCTCAGTTGCACTCCATCTACCAGGTGGATCATAACCTCAGCTATTAAGAAGAAAAGAAGGGTAGTTGAAGTAGGTGGCTCCCTTCTGAGGGGAACTGAGGGCCCTGTATGCCGACCAGACCCATCCCACAGGGAAGTCTACTGCCTCCCTGGGGCCCAGGTAAGGGATATTACCAGGAGATTCCCTGAACTGATTCAGCCCTCTGATTATTACCCACTGTTGGTTGTCCAGGTTGGAAGTGATGAGGTTGATAAGAGGGGCAATTTTTATGGCACCAGGCTTGCTAGAGTCAGATGGGCTTCATCTATCTAGCAAGGTCAAAAGGACTCTAGCCTATAAGTTGGCAGGGCTGATTAAGAGGGCTTTCAACTAGGTTTGAAGGGGGAAGGGAATGAAACCAAGCTCTCCAGAGATGAGCCTAAGGGTGGTAAGCCAGAGTTAGGGGTGAAATCAGCAGCCCAGATGAAGTGCACGTACACCAATGCACACAGTTTGGGTAACATACAAGAGGAACTGGAAGCCATTGTGCAGCAGGAAAGCTATGACGTAGTCACCAACATGTAAATGTGGTGGGATGACTCGCATGACTGGAGTGCTGCAATGATCTTCAGAAGAGACAGGAGAGGTAGGAGAGGTGGCTCTGTATGTTAGGGAGTCTCTTGAATCTAGAATTTGAGGTTAGTGACAATAAGGTTGAGTGCTTATGGGTAAGAATCGGGGGAAGGTCAACAAGGCTGACATCCTGGTGGGAGTCTGTTATAGAACACCCAACCAGGATGAAGAGGTGGATGAATTATTCTATAAGCAGCTGGCAGATGTTTCAAGATTACCAGCCCTTGTTCTTGTGGGAGACTTTAAGCTGCTGGATGTCTGCTGGGAACTCAACACAGCGGAGAAGAGGCAGTCTAGGAGGTTCTTGGAGGATAGCTTCCTGTCGCAGCTGGTGGGCGAGCCTACCAGGGGTGGAGCCCTGATAGATCTGCTGTTTACAAACAGAGAAGGGCTGGTGGGAGATGTGGTGGTTGGAGGCCATCTGGGGTCCAGTGACCATGAAATGATAGAGTTTTCAATACTCAGTGAAACAAGGAGGGGTGTCAACAAAACCTCCACCCTGGACTTCCGGAGGGTAGACTTCGACCTATTCAGGAGGCTGATACAGAGAGTACCTTGGGAAACAGCCCTTAAAAACAAAGGGGTCCAGGAAGGCTGGACATACTTCAAGAAAGAAATCTTGAAGCAGCAGGAGCAGGCTGTCCCTATGTGCCAAAAGGTGAGCAGGAGGGGAAGACAACGAGTCTGGTTTTTGCAGGAACTCAGGGGAAAAAAGAGGGTTTATCACCTTTGGAAAAAGGGGCGGGCAACTCAGGAAGTGTTTAAGGATGTTGTTAGGTCCTGCAGAAAGAAAATTAGAAAGGTGAAACCACAATTTGAACTTAATCTGACCACTTCTGTAAAGGATAATAAAAAGTGTTTTTATAAATACATCAGTAGCAAAAGGAGGTGCAAAGAAAACCTCCATTCTTTACTGGACACGTGGGAGAATATAATTACCAAAGATGAGGAAGAGGTTGAGGTACTTAACACCTTATTTGCCTCAGTTTTCAACAATAAGACTGGTTGTCCTCAGGACAACTGTCCTCCTGAGCTAGTAGACAGGGATGGGGAGCTGAATAGACCCTCAGTAATCCAGGAAGAAGCAGTTAGTGACCTGCCGAGCCACTTAGATGCCCACAAGTCTATGGGACCAGATGGGATCCATCCTAGGGTGATGAGGGAACTGGCAGAAGAGCTCACCAAGGCGCTCTCCATCATTTATCATCAGTCCTGGCTCACCGGGGAGATCCCAGATGCACGGATGTTGGTCAATGGGATGCCCATCCATAGGAAGGGTCAGAAGGAAGATCCAGGAAACTACAGGCCTGTCATCCTGACCTTGGTGCCTGGCAAGGTGTAGTGGGTTGGCTTTTGGATATTTGAGGCCTTCCTTAGCAACGGGGTCAGAAATCTAAGGAAGTATTCCATATCATCCCTTTCTGTAACACAACATATAAAAAGCCGCAGATAAGAGAGCTCACTCTCGTCTCTCTTCCAGTGGCTGAAGGCGACAGGTCTCTCCACAGACGGTCTTTGCTTGTATAGGCCAGGGCCTGCTGCTCAGACCTGCCATTATCTCCAGTCTCTATGGGAGGTGTGGGGGAGTTGGTTGGTGCTTCGCACAGTTCTACTGTCTCGTTCAGGGAAGTATTTAATTTGTTTTTTTTGTATTTATTCACTAGCTCTATAGTAAGGGTGTATATTTGGAGGATATTTGTTTTAGTGCTTTTTTATCCCTGTTTTCCCTTCCTTTTTCTTTTTTTCCCCCCCTCGGGAGCTCCCTATCATGTGTACAATATATTCAAATTGTATATATAATTGTAAATATATATTTTTGCTATAGCTTTGGCTGTTTGGGTTTTTTTTTCTTCCCTCTCTGGGGAGTAGGCTCTTTCGCTGGGTCTTGGCAATTTGGCAGAGAACCAGCTCAAAACACACATTTTTTGGTGGCCCGTATGGGGATATTTTGGTTAATTTGGGCTTGTTTTGAAAGCATTGTCTGGGAAAGTTGCTGTTATAGATTATAATCTGAGAGAGGGGAATTTTTCCTTCCCTGCTCCCCTGTAAGAGAAACAGGAGCACGAAACAGGGAAGGGGGAGGGAAGGCGATTAGCATAACATTAGATTTAGCCAGCCTGGTTACATTCCTGGCTAATGGCCGATTGGAAAGCTGGCCCTGCTCGGAGGGGAGGGGGGCAGTTCTGCTGGACCCTCTCGGGAGGACGGAGACAGGGTCTGTGTGCAGGGTTTTGGCTGGAGAGAAGGCCTGGAAGCCTGTTGCCTGACTGCCTGCCCTGGCCAGCGTGGACTGCTGATTCCAGCTTGACCTGAGAGTTGCCTCTTGGCCCCGGCCCGAATCTGCTGTGTTTCATCGGAGAGTCTCTGTGCTCGCTAGGAGGGAAAGGGAGCTTCTTGAGACGACACCACCTGGGAACCACAGTGAGTCCGTAGGGGCAGACTGCCTTCCTACCTTTTTTCCCTCCATTTTGAGGGGTGGAGGGGGGTTCCTCATCTTCCTGTCGGCTCCTCCCGTGGTCTGAGACCGGCCCCAGGCCCCTTTTCCCCGTGGTGGCCGCCGGTGACCTGGTAGCGCCCCCTGCCGACCACACCAGCAAACTGCAGGCACTGCATCTTCAGTGACCCGGCAGCGCCCCCTACCGACCACACCAGCGAACTGCAGGCTCTGCGCCTCTGCGACCCAACAGCGCCCCTGCAGGCCACGATTAGGACTGCGCTAATAGGACAGAGAAGTACTTACCAGACTTTGCTTTTCTAGGACCACTGTATAGTTTTGTTGTGTTCTGTTACTGTTCTTAACTGTTTTGCTAACATACACATATCTTTTTTAATAAAGGGTTGTTATCTCTTCTGTTTTTCCACACTTCCTCGAGTAAAGCCCCATAAATTTTAAATCCACAATTGCTGAGAGAGAGGAGTTTTGTTTTGTTCCATAACTCATCCTCTTTAGCAAACCTCCCAGTCTTTTCAGACTGAGACAGTTGCCAAGAGCATATTGTTTATATAAACATACTTTATTGATTTGGAACACTACTGGGACAGCTGCCAAGAGGTTTTTTTTGTTTATATAAATATTACTTTGTTTAGGAACAAAGAAAGGATAATATAAAGAATGACCTTTTTACTAATTTTTTTCATGATTCTAGCTGGTTTTGTATCTGTCCTGGGATATCCTGTAAGGGATCATTCAGATGGATGGAACGAATTGTTTCCTTTCCTTAATTTCAACATCCACGGCCTAGTCGTCAGTTTCCTTAATGGTGGCATTCAAGGTTTGATAGCAAAGACTCCTAAGATCAGCTCTAACCCATACCTAAATTGTTTAGCGACAATTATACTAGTGCTGAAGGCAACGAAAATGCTACTTAAAATTGCAAAGATGGTGCTGCATTGGTCCCCTTGTTGTAAGAAAGATTGCACCTCAAAGGGACTCGCTGGAACTTTGGAAAGGGGCTGCGGACAGGCCAGTCCCCGGGTGGCATGGAGCTTGGGTAGATTTCGGTAAATTAGTAGGACGTGTGTCACCTCCCATTAATTGGGAGTTCATGCCAGAACAAATGTTTGATTCTGGTGAGATGACCCGCTGTTTAACAGAGGGGTGTTTTTCCTACAAGGATCCGAATATGCGATTCTCCGCTTTGTGTTGGGACCTGGCTAGTGCTTATCGGGCCACAGTAGACCACTTTTAAAAGGTTAAGGTCGGGACAGGAGCTCAAACTATGCCACCCGACATCGGTGATGTTCCCGTTGAGTCTACAGGAAGCAAGGTCAAAACACAGCTTAAAGTCAATGCTGTTTCTACTAAGCCCACTAGAACTGGGACTCAAACTAAAAACTGGAAAGTTATTGTTGCCCCTATAAAGAAAAAGAAGACATGGAGGAGAGAGACTGCAGAACCTACAGACCCATCTCCATGACTGAAACACACGGAAGAAGAAGAAGAAAAAGGAGAAGAAGAAGGAGCAGAAGGACCTATCCCATCCATGCAGGAAGTAGCAGACAAAGGAGCAGCAGCAATGGATGAAGGAGCATCTGCAAGTGAGGAAGGAGCGGCAGCAACGGACGAAGGAGTGGCTGCGAGAGAGGAAGAAGCAACTGTGACAGAGGAAGGAGCAACTGCAAGAGAAGAAGGAGTAGCCGCAATAGAGGAAGAAGCAGCTACCAGAGAGGAAGAAGTGGCTACAAAAGAAGAACTAGGGGTGCGTCCAAAGGAAAGTGGAGTGGTATCAAGAGAAAAAAACTCAAAGACAGTACAAACGACCCGTGGTATATTGTCACTTGACGATTTATATCCTGACTACACATTCAGTGTTTCGGAAGATGCAAAGAAGGGGTCAAAGCATTTCCCTCAACCTGAGGGAGAATTATCCCTACCCCTCCAAACCCAGTCTTCTCTTGGAGGTGTGGATGATTGGATAAGGTCCTTATCTCAGCACCCAAAAGACTACTCACTACCTCCACCCACTAGGTATGGTGAAAGACATAGAAGTCCATCTCCACAGCGTGAATGACATCGAAGCCCATCCCTGCGGCACACTCAGTCCCCGTCTCCACATGAGAGATACAGAGAGGAAGAGTAAAAAGGGAAGTGGAAAAGATTCTACGCGGGAGAGATGGACAGGAAATAATGGGAGAAAGTGAAATTACATGATCACTGACCCCAAGAGAGATTCGAGATTTACGAAGAGATTACATTCACTTGCCTGGTGAACAAAGTCTCACCTGGCTGGTGCGATGCTGGGACAACGGGGCTAATAGTCACGTGATTGAAGGTCATGAAGCACAACAATTGGAATCCCTTGCCCGAGAACGTGTGATAGAAAAAGAAATGGGAAAAGAGAGAATGGCGTCCAGTCTTTGGCTCTGAATCCTCCATGCTGTGAGGGAAAGATACCCATTTAAGGAGTATCTGACGAGCTCTCCAAGAAAGTGGAATACTGCGGAAGAAGGCATCCAATACCTACGGGAATTGGCCATGCTGGAGATCATCTATTCTGATCCAGACTATTATGACATCCAAGTTCCAGAGAGTGTTCCCTTCACGCAGCTCATGTGGAAAAAGGTAATTAAAGGTGCCTCTAGACCATATACCTACTGCTTAATAACCGCATATCATCCAAAGATGGATGAACCAAGCATGGACACCATGTGTTCTTGGATAAGGAGCATAGCAGAAAATCTGGAAGACTCCTCCAATCCCCTATACTGACCCACCTACAATAGGGAAAGAATGGAGAGAGATTATGAATACGCCAGATATGAGGACGACCCTAGAGACAGAGATGGCAGACGTTATAGAGATTACAGAGAAAGGCCAATGGAACGATCACAGTGGGATCGACGAAGACGACCTCGACCTAGACCTCAACCTTGGTCTCCGTCATTCACATGTTGAAGGAAAGAAAACCCTAAGTGTTGGTCACGTAACCAACTATGGGCATATCTACATAGCAAGGGAGAAAACATGAAGAAGTGGGATGGTGAACCCACTTCAAAGCTCGAAGCTAGAGTGAGGGAGCTGAAATAAAAGGACACTGACAAGAAAGTTGTCTACATGGTAGATACAGAATTTTTAGAAAAGAAACTGTGATTGCTGAAACACAAGAAGATGGAGGTGCACTTCGACAATGACAAAAAGGCCTCTAAGAAATCAAAGTCCAATGACGAATGCTCTGATCAAGACCAGTAGAGGGACCCTGCCTTCTGCCAGGAGAAGGAAAGGGATCAAGAAGATAATCGGGTTTACTGGGCTGTGTGGGTTCGATGGCCTGGCACATCAGATCCTCAGAGATACTGGACCTTGATAGATACTGGAGCCCAGAGTAGTTTAATGCCATCGGAGCATAAGAGTACAAAGACTGTTTCAATTTCGGGAGTGACAGGAGGGTCTCAAGAGTTGTCAGTGGTAGAGGCCGACATGAGCTTGACAGGAGACCAATGGGAAAAGCATTCCATTGTGACGGGACCAGAAGCCCCTTGCATTCTTGATATGGACTACCTAAGAAGAGGATACTTCAAGGACCCGAAGGGGTACTGGTGGGCTTTTGGAGTAGCCACGGTGATGGAAGAGAAGTCCAAGCAATTGTCTGCCCTTCCTAGCCTCTCAGAAGACCCTTCCGTTGTAGGACTACTGTGAGTCAAAGATCAAGAAGTGCCAATAGCCACAACAACCATACACAGGCGACAGTATCGGACGAACCGAGATGCTGTGATCCCCATCCATAAGATGATCCGAAAGTTAGAGAGCCAAGGGGTGGTCAGCAGAACCCATTCACCCTTCAACAGCCCCATCTGGCCTGTACGTAAGTCCGATGGAGAATGGAGACTGACTGTGGACTATCGTGGCTTAAATGAAGTCATGCCACCGTTGAGTGCTGCCATGCCAGATATGTTGGAGCTCCAGTACAAGCTGGAGTCCAAGACAGCAAAGTGGTACACCACTATCGACATTGCCAATGCGTTTTTCTCCATTCCCTTAGCAGCAGAGTGCAGGCCACAGTTTGCTTTCACCTGGAGGGGCATTCAATACACCTGGAATCAACTGCCCCAGGGGTGGAAGCACAGTCCAACCATCTGCCATGAACTGATTCAGGCCACACTAGAGAAGGGTAAGGCTCCAGAACACATCCAGTACATCTATGATATCATTGTATGGGGAGACACAGCAGAAGAAGTTTTCAAGAAAGGACAGAAGATCATCCAGATTCTCCTCAAGGCTGATTTCACCATCAAGAAGACTAAGGTCAAGGGACCTGCCCGAGAGATCCAGTTCCTAGGGGTGAAATGGCAAGATGGACGATGCCAGATACCAACAGACGTAATCAACAAGATTGTAGCAATGACTCCACCGACCAATAAGAAAGAGACCCAAACTTTTCCGGGAGTCATAGGTTTCTGGAGGATGCACATCCCAGAGTACAGCCAGACTGTGAGCCCTCCTTACTTTGTGACCTGTAAAAAGAACAATTTCCAATGGGGTCCTGAACAACAACAAGCTTTAAGGCAGATCAAGCAAGAGACTGCACATGCCGTGGCTCTTGGACCAGTTAGGATGGGACCAGATACAAAGAATGCACTCTACTCTGCAACTGGAGATAAAGGTCCCTCCTGGAGCCTCTGGCAAAAGGTGCCTGGCGAGACGCGAGGGTGACCACTTGGTTTCTGGAGCTGAAGCTTAGTGGTGTATGAAGGCATACGAGCAGCTTCAGAGGTAATTGGTACTGAAGCACAGTTCTTCCTGGCACCCCGATTACCAGTGTTGAACTGGATGTTCAAAGGTAAGGTGCCCTCTACACATCATGCCACCGATGCTATGTGGAGCAAGTGGATTGCTTTGATTACGCAACATGTCTGAATCGGGAACTCGAATAGCCCTGGAATTCTGGAGATTATAACTAATTGACCTGTGTAGCCGTGCAGGAGTTCTGTGAACAATCTGAATTGCAATTCTGAG
>NW_020925229.1:49690-67136 GCF_003984885.1 Neopelma chrysocephalum
CCTTACATCATACAAGGCTGCCCAGTTCACTGCTTTAGGGATAGCATTTTGTAATCCCACCTTAATCAGATCTCTATATTTCATCAACATTCTATAATGCTCTGGGTTGTTTGGGTCCCAATTAGGTTGTTGCAATGGAAAAATCTGATCTACATCCCCTGTTAAAACTCCCGTCGCAATCTGACTTACTACTTCTCGTCTAGCTGTTTTTATTACAAGTTCCTTTTCAGTTTCTGTCAACTCTGATAACATCAAATCAATATCAGTCCAGTCTATTTCCTGATTCTTTGCAATTAATTCCAATCTCTTAGCCACTTTCTCAGGATTTTCCCTAAAGCACTTAGCTTCCTCTCGCCAACTGTTCAAATCACTAGTCGAAAAGGGTACTTTCACTCTTGCCTGCGTGCCTGTAGGTGTTATTACCTGACGCAGGGGCACTAGCATGTGACCTGTCCCTGTTGTTTGAGCTCGTCTTAATCCCGCTCCTTCTTCTACCACTCTGTGCCAAAGTTTGACCACGATGTGTGCTACTTATCCCTTCCTCGGGGTCTTCCACACCCCCAGCTATACTCCCAGAATCATCTAACCCTAATCCCGATTCCTGTGGGCTACCTGGACCTTGCCTAGGTGGTTCCAGTCCTCTAAAATGTGCCGACTGCAATTCCTGAGGGTCCAGGATACTATCTTCATCACTCCCTTTCCTTCCCAGCTTAAGACACCTCTTACCTATGCTACAGGCATCACAACAATGCTTTCTCGGCTTACTATATTTCTGATCTCTTTCCAATGCCAGTACAAGGGGGTCCTGGGGTGCTACATTAATTCCACAGCTTTTCTGCCACTCTGGTTTGTTTCTTAAAGTGAAAAACATATCTGCATAGACCACCTCATCCCATTTCTGCTCTCTGCGGAGGAATAACATAAGCTGCAAAATAGTATTATAGTTTAGACTTCCCTGTGGAGGCCATTTTTCACCATCATCTAAAATATACAAAGGCCACCAATTCTGGCAATATTTCAAAAAGGTCTTTTTACTCAGATTGCCCCCAGGGGTTCCTCTCAAATCCTTCCAATGGCTCAATATACATCCTACAGGAGTTTTGGAATTTATCTCCTTACTTGCACTGGTTCCCATTATGAAGATAGGGGATTGAATCTAAAATATGCTAACAACCACAGCTATTAGACTCCAAACAATATTCAACTGTCAGACCTTAATATTGCTTTTCAACAAAGATTTCCTAAAATCACCAGTTTCTAAAAATCACCAATTCTGTAACCAACTTGCAAAAATCCACAAGATGTCACCCTTACAAATACACCTGACTTCTACAACAAGCCTACGTATCCACACAAATCTGCACCAGATGCACATTTAATAACAAGTCTATATACTTAAAACACAAAATTCAAACCAGATGTTGACCCTGAGCATATTGAAATAAACACTGGCCTATGAATCCTACAACAATAATATTGGATGCACCTAGTTTCCTCCAGAGTTTGATTATTTCCACATCTAACACAATACAAATTTAAAGTCCAACCTAACTTTATCTCTTGGGAAGACCTGGGTCCTAAAATATACTTGAAACAGTTATTACATAAAGCACGCACATATAATGAACAATTGCAAAATGGACAGATCTTAATTCTAGGTTTTAAGCTATGTGGTGTATTCACAGTCAATTCTTCAGACCCCCTCTCCATACAAGTTTAACAAGATGTTTCTATGGTTGGTTTAGGGTGAACAGACACTTCAGGAGTTCGGTATTGCCTCCAACACAAAGCAAGAAAACACAAAATTAGCAAAGCAATATAACATGAACACACTGCTATGACAAGTGCTATTTTCCAAGAGTACATAATAGACGTCTTAAAACACAGACTAAAGAACAATCAAAGGAAACTTAGGTGCTTTTTTCTTTCCCCGATATAAACACTATTAGGCCATATACAGACAAAACCAAAACATACCAGCCCAGAGGGGATATTTCTCCAGGAAGAGCGTCCTCTCCCGTGTCCCGTGATAGATGGCGTCCCACCTTTTGATTTACGGGTATCCAGAACCAGAATAACCAGAATCCAGAATAAACAAAACCAAAAAACCAAATATAAATACCTTTTATCAGTAGGCAGTGTTCTTGTCCAGCCCCTGCAAGAGGTCACCGAAGGAGGGAGCCCCTTCGGGTAGAAAGACTTACCCAAGGGTGCCCAGGGGGTCCTGTCCTCCGATGATCTCTGTAGCCGAGTGGAGAAGGTGTGCTGCCGTGGGTCACCAAATGAATCCGAAAAATCAGGTATAAAGAACTGCCCAGAAGCTTTGATCTTTTGAGCAGCAAAGGTATTTATTAGCAGCGCTGGGAGCAAGCCAGCTATTGCTGGAAAAACTTGCTCAAAGGTTTCACACAAAATCAGCAGTTTTTATACAATTTTCAGATGTGATTAAATGCATATTCAAGTGATTACAACACCTATTCATACATATTGATAACAGGCGGAGTATAGGTGGAGCTCAGGGGGAGCTTGGGGCAGCGCTTCTCTTGGCCCCCCCCAATTCTGGGGGTACTTCCTGTCTTCCTCCCATGGGGAGGGGGTTTATTCTCATCTTCCTCAGTTTGACCCTTCTTCCTTTCCATTGTTCTTGACCCGCTCACTCAAGCTTGGAGAAAGCCCTGGCTCCTGGCCTATTTCTCCTATTCAAATGTCTACTTTATCTTACTGCTTCCTAATTTATTGCCTCTAGGCCTATTACATGTACCTCTAACATTCTGTTAAGCTTTGGTCCAGTAGGTAGAACAGAACAAGCACAGATCGTTTTGGATGTAAGTAACTTGTTAGCAGGCCCAAGTTTCTTAGTTAACTCTTTGGGCCTACCCTCCTGTTTCAAGTGACCCACGGGACAGCTGTTTGGGAAGAATGTTCTTGCTTACTTAATACATATTCATTACTTTGCTTTACATAGTCACACTGCTATCAGAAGTCCCTATTTGGTCCTTCTGGGTCTTCTTCTTCTTGACCTTAGTTCTTGACCAGACACAGTGTAATTTTGTTGCACCACAAAAACTGTAACGTTTTGTGGCCGGAGCAAAGAGATTTCTCTGAACAATTTTTCCTGCTTTCTGTAGGCCTTGCTTGACATGACTTTAGAAGTTGTAAGCTATAATGTTTATACTTATAGACTGTGTGAAAATATGCGATGTTTATACTTGTTAGCTGTGTGTCTAGTTATAAGGTTTGAGAACATAGTATGTTTATAGCAAGAAAGCCTTGAGAAACTACAGATAAAGGTACACCTGCAGATTTCGGAAAGCCCCTAATTATGAAGGCCTTTACATGCCAAGTATGATTTCAGGCCGCGTGGACAGAACATCAGGTCCAATGAACTGGAGACATGAGACGCATGCACAGACTGAGCTATCCAATCACCTTGTTGTAAGCATGTGCCTAAAACAAACTAAACTGTATAAAAGTTGACTTATTTAAATAATAAATTGGACATTTTGCCGACCATAATGGTCTGTGAGCATTTGTCCATGCCCCTCCGCCGATAACGTTTGTTTTTTATCTTATCTGGGTACGCAGAGTTCAGCTTACATCTTGTTTGCTTGAGTTACATGCCTTATCTAATTCTCTAGGACTTCTGTTGTTCCTTATTTGGGCATTTCTATTTCTCCTATCACCAGACATGAGCACAGACTGGGAGAAGAACTCACTGAGAGCAGCCCTGTGGAGAAGGACTTTGGGGTTCTGGTGGACAAAAAGCTGGATATGAGCCAACAGTGTGCACTCGCAGCCCAGAAGGACAACTGCATCCTGGGCTGCATCAAAAGTAGAGTGGCCACCAGGTTGAGGGAGGTGATACTCCCCCTCTGCTGTGCTGTCGTGGGTTTACTCTGGCCAGATTCAAACCTTCACAAAATTGCTAAAAGGTGAGAGAGGTTCACAACAGGCAAGACAGACTTGACGTGAGGAATAATATTAAAATTTATTGCTAACAGAATAGAAACTAAAAAGTAATAAAATACACAGTATTAAACACGTTTTTAACCACCCCTCAGCCCCCTGCATCAATGCCGGAGAAGAACTCTCAGGGCGATAGGCAAAGTCTCTCTCCATCGGGGTGCAGGGGGTCTTTGCCCCCCGATATTCCTTTCATGGGTTGTGGGGGGACAAACCCACTCCACCATGATCTTCACCACGGGTTACAGGGAACTAAAGCTCTGAGTCTTTTCCCTGCTCCGTGGGGTCCCTCCCAGAGGAGTAAGCTTTTGGGGGACCCCTCCAAGTTGGGTTCACCCCTCCCCCGGGTTGCAGGTTCTGGGGTTCATCTCAGTCTTTATGCCCCGATAGTTTTCACCAGTCCCACCCAGAATAAATCTGCTCAGTGTGGCTTCTCTCTCTCTCTTCTCTCTCTCTCCGAGTTGCAAATGCTCTTGGCTGGGCGCCCCCATGTCTCTCGGTCCAGCTCCTGCTGGCCGCTGGTACAGGCTATGCCGCTCCGGGCCGCTCCATGGCTGCCATCACTCCTTTGCAGGGGCCTCTCTGCTTGCTGTCTCTCCGGGCAGCTTTTCTCTTGCTCTCTGGAATTTCTTCTGAACTCTGCTGCACGTCTTGGCCAGGGGCCCAGTCCTGGCCCTGGTTGCAGCTGGCTGCTCTGGGCCATTGCCGCCCCCCCCACTCGCAGTGGGAGTGGCGCCCCAGCCCTGGCCACGGCACCTGACCCAGCTCTAGCACCACGCTGGGCCCCCCGGGCCGTCCGGCTCCCCCTGCTACTCTCCTGGCTCCAATTTCTTCTGCACCACAAGCCTTCTCTTCCAGCCTCTTAAATATGTAATTTGCAGAGGTGTTACCAAAGTTTTCAATTGGCTCTGCATCGGAAGTCCATCTGGAACTATCCATCTTTCAGCTCCAGGGGGAAAGGACGAGTAAACATGTGCCCACATGAGACCCCACCTGTAGTACTGTGTCCAGGTCTGGGGTCCTCAGCACAAGAAAAACGTGGACCTGTTAGAGCAGGTCCAGAGAAGGGCCACGAAGATGATCAGAGAGATGGAGCACATCTCTTAGGAAGACAGGATGAGAGAATTTAGGTTGTTCAGTCTGGAGAAGTTTCTGGGGAGACCTTATTGCAGCCCTTCAGTATTTAAAGGGAGCTTACAAAAAGGAGGGAAAGTGATTTTTTATATGGGCAGATAGTGATAGGACAAGGGGTAACAGTTTTAAATTAAAAGAGGAGAGATTTAGATTAGATGTTAGGAAGAAATTCTCTTTACTCAGAGTGTAGTAAGGCATTGGAACAGGCTGCCCAGAGAAGTTGTGGATGTCCCAATTCCATGGAACTCATCCCACTGACACTAAGAGGTAACATAGATGTAAGCTTTCTCCTGTGATGCAGCCCAAAGGTTGTCACAAGCCCACTCCAGGACAATGCAAAACCAGACCTAAGTAGCACTTCAGAAATGCATGACTATCAAATAATTTGAGACAGAGCCACAGGATTTATCCAAGGTACCTGGAGTTAGGTTGTCATTTCCTCTTTAACATATTAGCCTTCTAACATGAAACTAAGCCCTTTCCTACTTCCTCTTCTGGTCTTTCCACACTCTTCTCTCTACCCTCTGTCCTAGGCTAATCTTCAAAAAAATCCCCAAACACTCAGGAGATTCCAACACAATTACCGCCTGCTGTCTCTCCAGCTCCAGGTTTGAACTCAGTGCAGCATGTTGAGCAAAAAATTGCTTTTTCCTCCTGCTTGGCTTTTTAACATCTGAAAGTGCTAAAGAGGATAGACAGTCTTCATGTACTGCCTTCCCTGTGGCTTGACCACAAGCACAAATAAATTCACATATTCATTTGAAGAAACAGCTGTTTGTTATTGTGAGAATAGCTGAGCATCTCATGTACAGCTGTCATTTCATATTTAGACATCCCAAATTAAATAATCTCTCAAATAAATGAAGTCACAAATATATATTTGCATGTTGAGGATGCTGGAAGGCAAGACACTTTTCTAAAGTTTGGATCTCGGTCTTGAATGCTACAAATTAAGGATTTATTTTGCAGATCTGAATGGTAATAAAAAATTATCTCCAAGAGAGAATACAAATACAAATTGTATCTTCTTGGACATACGAGTTCTGGGATTGCTCTATAAGTTTCATGCTTCTGAGGATCTTTCTTGTATCTTCGCCTCCATCCTATTCAGTGTTTTCTCAGGGCAACTGATCTCCTGGGATTATAATGGTTTTTGTTTGCTCTCCTGATAAGCTTCTCAAGACAATGTATTGAGTTTATGTGCCAAGGTTTTGGTAGCAGGGCGACTGCAAGGGTGGTTTCTATAAGACACCATAAGCTGCCCCCATGTCAGACAGAATCAGGTTCAGCCAAGTCCAAAATGGACCCATGCTGGCCAAAGCTAAGCCAATCAGTAATGGGAGTATCGCTTCTGCGATAACATATTCAAGAAAGGTTAAAAAAACACTTCGCAGCAGCTGTGAGAGAGGAATGAGAAAATGTGAGAGAGACAACATTGCAGACACCAAGGTCAGTGAAGGAGGGGGAGGAGGTGCTCCAGGTACCAGAGCAGAGATTCCCCTGCAGCCCGTGAAGAAGACCATAGTAACACAGGTTGTTCCCCTGCCGCCCATGGAGAGGACCACAGTGGAGCACTGCATGGATCCACCCTGCAGCATGTGGAGGATCCCCATGCCAGAGCAAGTGGATGCACCCTGAAGGAAGCTGCAGCCCATGGAGAGCCCATGCTGGAGCAGGTTCCTGGCTACAACTGCAGCTCATGGGGGACCCGTGGTGGAGCAGTCTGTTCCTGATGAACTGTACCCAGTGGAATGGACCTATGCTGGAGCAGTTCTTGAAGAAGTGCAATGTGGGAAGGTGGTTTTAGTTTCATCTTTGTTTCTCACTATCTTACTCTATTTTTAATCAACAATAAATTAATCTGCAAGTCTGTTTTGCCCATGTTTGACAGCAATTGGTGAGTGATCTCCCTTTTATCTTGTCTCACAAGCTTTTCCAAGGTTAACCCACCACAGCATCTCTGAGTCTAGGTAAAGTTTTCAGTGATTTGAGAATCCATCTGTAACTTCTTTCTAAAGCGGCAATGGCAAGTGTCAGGACATCATTGTGACCCAAGTGCAGGACCCAGCATGTTGCCTTGTTGAACCTCATACTGAACCAGCCTTGGCCCATCTATCCAGCCTGTCCAGATCCCTCTGCAGAGCTTTCCTACCCTCCAGCAGATCAACGCTCTTGCACAACTTGGTGTAGTCTGCAAACTTACTGAGGGTGTACTTGGCCCCCTCGTCTAGGTCATCAATGAAAATATTAAACAGGACTGGGCCCAATACTGACCCCAGGAACACCACTAGTGACCAGCTGCCAACCAGATTTAACTCCATTCACCACCACTCTCTGAGCTCAGCCATCCAGCCAGTTTTTACCCAGTGAACAATGCACCTGTCCAAGCCATGAGCAGCCAGTTTCTTCAGGAGAATGCTGTATGAAATGGTGTCACAGGTTTTACTAAAGTCCAGGTAGACAACATCCACAGCCTTTCCCTCATCTACTAAGCAGGTTACCTTGTCATGGAAGGAGACCGGGTTAGTCAAACAGGACCTGTCTTTCATAAACCCATGCTGGCTGAGCCTGATCCCCGGTTGTCCTGTACCTGCCATGTGATGGCACTCAAGATGTTCTGCTCCATAACCTTTCCCTGCACTGAGGTCAGTTTGACATGCCTCCTTCTGGCCCTTCTTGTAGATGGGCGTCACATTTGCCAGGCTCCAGTCATCTGAGACCTCCCTGGTTTTCCAGGACTGCCGATAAGTAGTGGAAAGTGGCTTGGTGATGATCTGGTAAATATATCCTGATCTATCACTAGGCACACACATGTCAGTGATGAACCAGCTAAGAAATACTGGCTCTTAGTTTGGAATTCCAAAAGGATCCTTTGGAAAACAAGCTTTTTCCATTGCAGTCTATTGGACAACTTCTCAGGATGTAATAAAATAAAAATTTTCTGTGAAAAAAAAGGACAGAAAAAAGTTGGGACCTCAGAAAACTGAGGCAACTGGAGATTATTTGAAGCAATTTGGGAATTTTAATTCAATGTTGAATGGGTAAATCCATAAAAATAGCCCCTCTTGAATGCAGATGTATCTCTTGGTTTGAAGACAATGTTGCCAGGGAAACGGGACCTTAGATGGGACAGAGAGCCATCTTTTCCCAGACTTAATGCAAATTTAAAAATAAATTGAGACTCACAAGGAATGAAATAGAAACAAAGTAACAATGTTTACTGAAAACCAAAAGGCAAAATCCCAGAATAAACTACAAACACACAATAACAGAAAGAGAATATTACCCAGAAAAAGTCTCTTTGTCCACTGCTGTGTTGCTGAACTGGTAACTATGGGTTCCTTTGGTGCAGTTACAACCGTGGCCAGAAGGTGGCGCTGGTGGGCTTTTCTCGGCAGCAGCACTATTAGCGGCCACCATGCGATAGAGGCAACAAAATGGTGGCAGCGGCGGGTGCAGGCGGGGGGCTTCCCTGCAGGCACTGGCTACCTGTGGAGCGGGGCTGAGATGGGACAAGCCCTTGACTCAGCGTGGCTGCCGCAGCAATGGTCCCCACCTCTCGGGGGCTGGAACTGGTTCTGGCGGCGTGGCAGAAGGGGGGGTTGGCTGCCTGGGTCGAGGAGGCGGCAGATCTTTGTCGAGAGCCGATTAGGGAACAAAGAGACAGTACACATTATGCCAGGGGTCTTTATACCCCTCCAACTCCCACAGGGCTTCCCATGATTTCAGCTCCCCTGCTCTCCTGATCTCATGGTGGCAAGCACCTTAAAGCGTGGCCCCTCCTCCCCTCTCTGGCTGGTCCCGGCGCTGGCCGCGTGGCAAATCCCAGTGCCATTCTCAGCACGTGCCCCCTACTGGTGGTATGGTAAAATTACAAGAGACAATTTTAAACCTATAACAATGTATCTCCCTAGCCAGTTGGATTTTGGTTAGCAAGACAAGAGAGCAGAGAGATTCTGGGTACACTAGGGGAAAATACTAGGATTTCAACTCTTTCCAAATGAATGTATCAGTGGATCAGCAGAAAAGTTTATAGAAAAGTTTGTTTCAATAAATCTAAGGTCATATCAACACCAGGAATAAAAACATATCATTCCATTAAAATAAATTTCACCAAGTGGATTCATAGCAGCTAAACATCAGTGTCTTAGCACTCTAAAAACCAGCTATTACAGGATACTATAATATATAAAATTTTCCTTCTAGAATGAAAGAGAATGTCATGGGTTTACTAGCCCCCTGGGGCTGAAAATGGTTAGGCCCCAGAGTAAACCCATGACAGAAACAAATCTTGATGGCTCTTCTGCTTATCCAATCCTGTTAGCAGAGTCTGGGGTCTTTCCTTTTGATTTGCTCTTGAAGCCTCCAGATACCCTTTTTGTCTGTCTTGAGACATTTCCTTTTCTTTTGTTACAGAATATCCTATAGCTAAAATTTTACTTACACTTCCTAACCTACTGTTTATATTTCCATAAATAAAAACCAAGGTTAAAGTACAATTCATACGGCTGTAGTGGTTTGAGACCCCCAAAATCCAATTCCTGAGTCCAAGCCCCCCTCCCACATCTCACCCCAGTGTGAGATGGGTTTTCCAGACAAAACACAAGACTCAATATGGGGGGAAGGGAATTATATTACAATCACTACACAAATAGATATTATAATACATTATATACATAGTCTTAACTATTTCTCCTATGATAAATCAGTATTTACATTGGATCAAATCTCTTCTCCCTCCAATAAAAGTCCAGGAGGGAAGAAGGAAAAGATCCCTTCCACCTTTAGGGCAGCAGTCTCTCTTCTTCCATGCAGCAGCTGTAGCTGGATCTCTTTCCATTACACACGAGGGGGTCTCCTCTCACCCCTCTCGGTCCTTCGACTCCAAGCGAAGGTCTCTCTCTCGTGGACTGTGTAGCAGGGACAGGCTCACTTCACTACGTCATATCACGAAGTGCAGGGGTCTTCATGACGGTCTCTTTCCTCAGGGAATTTACCCCTGAGTCAGAACGTCTCAGGCAGCTTTCAGTTGAAAGTCTTTGCTTCGAGTTCTATCAGAGCTCCTGCGCTCTGTCTCAGGCTGCCAGCCTGGCAGCAGCAGCGGGGGGGGGCAAGGTCACCCCCTCCACATTCCATCCAGCCGTACCGGTCCAGCTTCCAGGACGTCTTGAGCTTCTTAGCTCCTCTCTCCGGTACATGTTGCATTTCGGGACTCCCTGAGAGTTTGGGAGTCCACCCCTCCTCTCTAGGAGGTCTCAGAGGGGTTTTGGGGAGTTTTGATTCAGTTCTTACCCCAAAACTCTCTCTCTGTAGAACTTAGTCTTCTCTCTCTCTCTCCATTAGACATCTCTGTGTCTTCCTACTTGGCTGCATGCTTGTTTGCTGCTTCTTATCTCTTGGCTTTCATCCATAGCCTCTGCTCAGTGCTGTCTCTGCTGCTGCCTTTCTGTCTTCTGCTGCCGCCTTTCCGTCTTCTGCTGCCCACTCACAGTGGAGAAAAACTCCCAGCTTTTTTCAGTCACAGACCTCAGTCCAGTTTAACACTGTTTCCGAGTTTCTATGACCCCAGCCAGGGGCTGGGGGGCCGTGGCCCCCCAGCAGGGCTCCTGCCCCCTCTCCTCATGGCTTCAGAACATGGGGTCCTCTCTCCGGTACTGTCGCCTATGCACTGTCTTAGTGGCTGTCGGCACTCGCTGGTTGTGGTGGGGAAAAAAAGTGTTTTTTCCCCCTGGAGTTAAAAAAATGGTAACCCCCGAGGGGGTGGTGTCTCTCTTGGTGTTGACCCAATCAGCGCTCCTGCAAAATTTAAACATATCACATCAGACTGGAAAAGAAGGATGATGTTGTAGTTGGAGAAGAAGTGGCCATGTTCTGAAGCCACGAGGAGAAGGGGCAGGAGCCCCGCTGGGGGCCATGGCCCCCAGCCCCCAGCTGGGGCTGTGGAAGCCTGGAACAGTGTTAAAACTGGATCGGGTGCCGTGGTCAAAGGCTGGAAGAGTTTCTCCACTGTGAGCAGCAGCAGGAGATATTGAAAGCGGCAGCGGAGCAGCAGTGACCGGAGAACTATGGCAGAAAGCCAAGAAGATAAGGAACAAGCATGCAGCTAAGCAGAGAGACACAGAGTTGTCTGAAGGAGAGAGAGAGCCGGCAACAGAGCAGACTAAGCTCAACAAAAACAGTTTTGGGGTAAGAACTGAATCAAAAAATCCCCCAAAACCCCTCTGAGACCTCCTAGAGAGGAGGGGTGGTGGACTCCCACTTGAGGGGAGTCTTGGAATGCAGCAGTACTGGAGAGAGGGGCTGAGAAGCTCAAGACGTCCTGGAAGCTGGACCGGGACGGCCGGATGGAATGTGGAGGGGGTGACCTTGCCCCCCCCCGCTGCTGCTGCCAGGCTGGCAGCCTGAGACAGAGCACAGGACCTCTGATGGAACTCTTGAGGCAAAGGTTTTCAACTGAAAGCTGCCCGAGACGTTCTGACTCAAGGGAGCTTGAATCCCCTGAGGAAAGGGACCGTCATGAAGACCCCTGCACTTCATGATATGACGTAGTGAAGCGAGCTTGTCCCTGCATCGCAGCCCACGGGAGAGACCTTTGCTTGGAGTCGAAGGGCCGAGAGCGGTGAGAGGAGACCCCCTCATGTGTAATGGAAAGAGATCCAGCTACAGCTGCTGCATGGAAGAAGAGAGGCTGCTGCTCTGAGAGTGGAAAGGATCTTTTCCTTCTTCCCTCCTGGACTTTTATTGGAGGGAGAAGAGATTTGATCCAATGTAAATACTGATTTATCATAGGAGAAATAGTTAAGATTATGTATATGATGTATTATAATATTTATTTGTGTAGTGATTGTAATATAATTCCCTTCTCCCCATATTGAGTCGCATGTTGTGTCTGGAAAACCCATCTCAAACTGGGGTGAGATGTGGGAGGGGGGCTTGGACTCAGGAATTGGATTTTAGGGGTCTCAAACTGCCACAATGGCCTACAGTTTTATTTACTTTATTCACCAGTGCTAAGCTCTGGCACAAATTACTCTCTCACTACAATTAAAAACTATTTTAACTTCTGTATGGAAAGATAGTTTACTACTTCTTCAGCTGTTCCTTATCATTGCCTTGTTACTTTAAGTTTAATTGAGAGACCCTAAGAAATCTGATGGTTCTTCACTTATTTATAGCTTGTGCTCAAATTTACGCAAATAGGGAACAAATCCATCAGTATCTTTAAAAAAAAATAAAAATCATAGATCTGACTGAATCTACAAAAGACCAGTCACAGACCTTTTAATGCATTCATCCCAGAAAAACAAAATATCAAGGAACAACAATCAAAGGCAAAACTTGGAAATACAATTGCATTGAAAAAACTACAGACATTTCTCACAAAATGAATATTGCACATTCCTGTCAATCTAAATCTACCTTCTTTCAATTTAAAACCATTACCCTTTTTCCTGTCATTACAAACCCTGGTAAAAGGTCTGTCTCCATCTTTTAATATAAGATCCCTTTAAGCATTGAAAGGCTGCTCTAAGGTCTCCCCAGAGGCTTCTCTTCTCCAGGCTGAACAATCTCAATTCTCTCAGCCTGTCTTCCTAGAAGAGATGCTCCATCCCTCTGATCATCTTTGTGGACCTCCTCTGGACCTGCTCTAACAGGTCCCTGTCTTTCCTGTGCTAAGGACTCCAGAGCTGGATGCAGTACTCCAGGTGGGGTCTCATGAAGGCAGAGTAGAGGGGGAGAATCACCTCCCTCAACCTTGTGGCCATGCTTCTTTTTATGCAGCCCATGTTATGGTTTGCTTTCAGAACTGCAAGAGCACATTGCCAGTTCATGTCCAATTTTTCATCCACCAGTATCCCCTAGACATTTCCTGCAGGGCTGCTCTCAATCCCTTCATCCCCAGCCTGTATTGATACTGTGGATTGTCCTGACCCAGGTGCAGGCCCTTGCACTTGGCTTTGTTGAACTTCATGAGGTTCACATGGGCCCACTTCTGAAGCCTGTCAAGGTCCCTCTAGATGGCATACCTGCTCTCCAGCAAAGCAAGGAGCATTCAGTCCCACTGTCTATTTTGTTGATGAATATATTAAATAGTATCGGTCCCAGTACAGATCCTTGAGGGGTAAAAAAATGCTGCACAACCACAGCTGGGAGAGAGGAGTGAGAATATGTGAAACAACTCTGCAGACACCAAAGTCAGTGTAGAAGGGGGAGGAGGCGTTCCAGGTGCTGGAGCAGAAATTCCCCTGCAGTCCATGGTGAAGATCATTGTGAGGCAGGCTGTCCCCACGGAATGGAGCAAATATCTACCTGCAGCCTGTGGAGGACTCCATGCTAGCGCAGGTGGATGCCTGAAGGAGGCTGTGACCCTATGGGAAGCCTGCGCTGGAGTAGGCTCGTGGCAGGACTTGTGACCCTGTGGGGGACTCACATTAGAACAGTGTTCCTGAAGGACTGCACCCCATGGAAGGGACCCTTGATGGAGCAGTTTGTGAAGAACTGCAGCCTATGGGAAAAACTCACATTGGAGACCTTTGTGGAGGCCTGTCTCCCATGGGAGGGACCCCACACTGGAGCAAGGGAAGAGTGTGAGGAGTCCTTCTCCTGAGGAGGAAGCACTGGCAGAGACAACTGACTGCAACCCTCATTACCCATCCCCTTGTGCTGTTCAGGGGGAAGAGGTAGAGAATTCATGACTGAAGTTAAGCCTTTGAAGAAGGGAGGGATGGGGGAAGGTGTTTTTAAGATTTGGGTTTATTTCTCATTATCCCCTTCTGATCTGATTGGCAATAAATTACATTAATTTCCCCAAGTCGAGTCTGTTTTGCCCATGATGGTAATTACTGAGTGATTTTTTCCCTGTCCTTATCTTGACCCACAAGCCTTTCATCATATTTTCTCTCCCCTGTCCAGTTGAGGAGGGGGGGTGATAAAGTGGCTTAGTGGGCACCTGGCATCTAGCCAAGGTCAACCCACCACACTCTCTCAGGATTCTAAATCTTTCCAAGAACATCAACAAGGTTAACTCTTTCTTTCTCTGAATGTCATCATCTTCGTAGACTACACAGTGAGTGTTAACATCTGCAGTTTGGCTTAAAAGGAAAGTAATTATTCTCAACTGAATTATGGGAAAGATGAATTATATCTCTCCAAACCCAGTAGGTATTGGGCCCAAATCACTAAGATTTGAATGGAAACAGAATTAGCCCCTTGGATTCTGAAAATTGAAAACCAAACTGAAACACAGGAGATTCCACCTGAACATCAGAAAACACTTTTACTGTGAGGATGACCAAGCACTGGAACGGGTTGTGGAGTCTCCATCCTTGGAGATATTCAAAATCCACCCAGACATGGTACTGGGCAAACAGCTCCCAGTTACTCTTCATGAGCAGGAGGGTTGTACAAGATGACCTCCAGAGACCCTTCCAAATTCAGCCATTCTGTGATTCAAAAATATTAGGCACCTGTAAACCTGAGATGAGGAAAATACACTGAATTACAAAGTTTCAGACTATTTGTAACTGAAGAAAATTTTCTTTGGCAATAACTTCCCAAAACTTTAATTATATGACCTTACAAAAGTTTAGATAGACTATTTCTAAAAACCTAGGCAAATAATTTTTTTTTAATCCTTATATCACAGAATCAGATAGTCATAGAATGGTTTGAATTGGAATAGACCTTTATAGGTCATCTAGTCCAACTGCTCTGCAATGAGCAAGGACATCTTCAATCACATCATATTGCTCAAAGTCCCATCCAACCTGACCTTGACTGTTTCCAGGAATGGGGCATCTACGACTTCTCTAGGAAACCTGTTGCAGTGTTTGACCATCCTCACTGTAAAAAATTTCTTCCTTATATCTAGTCTGAATCTACCCTCTTTTAGTTTAAAACCATTACCCCTTGTCCTATCGCTACAGGCCCTATTAAAAAGTCTGTCCACATCCTTCTTATAAGCCCCCTGTAAGTATTGAGTGGCTGCAATAAGATCTACTTAGAAACTTGTCTTCTTCAGGCTGAACAACCCCAACTCTCACAGCCTTTCCTCATAGGATGCATGTTCCATCTCTCAGATCATTTTTGCGAACCCACTCCAACAGGTCCATGTCTTTTTGTGCTGTGGAGTCCAGACCTGGATGCAGTACTCCACGTGAGGGTCTCACAAGGGAAGTGTGGAGGGGGAGAATCACCTCCCTCGACATGCTGGATATACCACTTTTGATGCAGCCCAGGATGGAGTTGGCCTTCTGGACTGCGAGCTCAAACTGTTGATTCATGTCCAGTTTTTCATCTACCAGAACCCCCAAATCCTTCTCCACAGGACTGCTCTTAATGAGTTCTTCTCCCAGTCTGTGCTCATGTCTGGGATCGCCCTGACCCAGGTGGAGCACCTTGGACTTGTTGACCCTCATTAGGTTTTCATGGGCCCACTTCTCAAGTTTGTCCAGGTCCCCCTGGATGGCATCCTTTCCTTCTATTGTGTCAACTGCACTGCTCAGCTTTGTGCCATCTGCAAACTTGCTGAGGGTACACTTGATCTCACTGTCTATGTCATTGATAATGATATTAAAGAGCACCAGTCCCAAGACAGAGCCAGGTTTGCTCTGACTTTTCACCATACACATTATCTGGAATAAAATTTCTTTTATTATTTGATGAAATGGAGCTCATCTGACCACCTCCATAATTTTAGAATCTATGCAACATTAATTCTTCTGCATTTTTCCCATACTTGGTTTATTACAGTGAAAATACTGTAATGTGCACTATGTATATTGAGTATGGTTTAGATCTTCGTTAGAGAATCAACATAATTCTTTGACATTCAAGGACCATTGTATGTCACTTTTATAATTTAAGAAAAACCATAAAAAAACAAACCCCAAAGCTAGTTAGCATCAACCTCAAATGGGAAAAATTAAGAAAAATCATGTCTCCTACATAAAATCATGTTGTCATCAACAGAGGTGCTAATTTCTACTTCTCAGTCTACTGGATTGTGCTTAAGGAACCGTAACTTTTCTGTCATGGAAGTTGACAGTAATATAATTCTGGATAATTCTTCAGATTTAAGTTATGACTTTTCTCATGATGCTCTACATTTGATTATGATTTGAATAGAGAAAATAAATTTTTAGGCTAAGATACTGAAACCCTTTCTCCTCTTCCAAACATTCTAGTTAGAAAAAAAAAAGGAAATTACACAATACATTCTTTCATCTTGACCTTGCATTCACTACAGGCTCAAGCAAAACCAGAATGATTCCTTGTTTTGCTTTGCTTTACCTATTAAACTGTCTTTATTTTAACCCACAAGTTTTCTCACTTGTACCATTCCAATTCTCTTCCCCATCCCACTGGAGGAAATGTGGTGCTTAGCTGCTTACCAGGGTTGACCCACAAGTAAGAACTGTGGTGGGTTGATCATGGCTGGCTGCCAGGTGCCAAATAAACAGCTCACTTACTCCCCCTCCTCAGCAAGACAGGGAAAGAAAATAACATGAAAAAGTTCATGGGTCGAGATAAGGACAGAAAGGTCACTTACCAATTACCATCATAGGCAAAACAAATTTGACTTGGGAAATATGACTTTAATTATTGCCAATTAAAAAAAGAGTAGTGTAGTGAGAAACAAAAAAAAACACTAAAACCACCTTCTTCCCCCTTCCCTTCTTCCCAGGTTCAGCTTCACTCTTGCCTCTCCTACCTCCTTGTTGTGGTTTAAGCCCAGCTGGAAATTAAGCCCCATGCAGCCACTCACCTCCCCCCACCCCCCCTGGTGAGAGACAAAAGGCAGAGATTCTGAGTTAAGAACAGTTTACTGGAAAAAACGAGATAAGAAAATGAACAGTAACAACAACAATACTAATAACAATAGTGTATAAGAGGGTGATTACATGCAAAAATGCTCACTGAGCAACCGCAGCCAGAGCCACCCCATCGCACTGTTCACCGCTTTGCTCCTCCAGAAAAAGGAACAAAATGGTGGCAACCCTTCCTTTTTCTTCCACTCAAAGCCACACCCTCTCCCTTCCCAGATGGGAGAGTCCCTTACTTTTTCCCCCCAGTGATGACGTAAGTGGTATAGAATAACAACCTAGACACACCACGTCTCGGCCCCCTCTTGGCTACTGCAAAAAATTAATCCTGTCCTTGGTCAAAACTAGGACATTATCCACTCCTTATTCTATACCATCGTTCCCAGACCCTACATCCTCCAACTACATACATATATGTATATATACACACAAGCACATGTATCATTTCAGTAGTCAATGGCTTTCTGTACCTTCAATATGTCTGTTGAGTTCATCCTGTGGGTTCTATCCATCCTAGATGTCTT
>NW_020925229.1:67146-67300 GCF_003984885.1 Neopelma chrysocephalum
ATGTCTGTTGAGTTCATCCTGTGGGTTCTATCCATCCTAGATGTCTTCCAGGGCAGGAGGGCTGCTGTGCTGTTGGTTGGTTGCAAGCTGCATCAGGAGCTCATGACTGGCATACGTGGAGCAGTCCATACTCATGACATACAGTGGCAGTGTC
>NW_020925229.1:67310-77308 GCF_003984885.1 Neopelma chrysocephalum
TGGCATACGTGGAGCAGTCCATACTCATGACATACAGTGGCAGTGTCATTCAGCAAGAAATATTATACAATTCAACATTCCGGACTGTTCTCATCCAAAAATCAAATCCCCTTGTGTCGCCGGAGGAAAGCTCTGAACACTTAATGTAAGGATCCAAGAACTTCGTTTATTGCAGATTGACAGAGGCTTAATATACACTGCATAATAGGTTCATCCATATTACAGAGATTAGGCTCCTAATTGGTACTTGACTAATAGGTGATATCATCTCAACTGCCTTCCATTGTTTACACAGGTGGCTCGTTAAGTGCTTTTGTTTTTCAAATTCCAAGCTCCTGTTTTTCAGCCCAAGTTAGAATACACAAGGACATTGCTGCTTTCTCACGGCCCTGCTATCTCAGACTTTCTCATGGGCCTAGTCAGACTGCATTTTATACTTTAGCAGCTCATCCATAGCCTTAGCCATGTTCATATGCCCTCGTGTTTCTAACCAATCCTCAATAATTCCCCCATTTTTATTTTGGCGCAACAATGCTTTCTTTGTCGTAGTTTTCACACATCTAGCAATACAAGAAAAGGTAACACGAACTATCACTAAGATTACAATAACTGTCAATAGCCATCGTAGGCCTTCCTTAATATAACTTAGAGCTCATTCAGATATAGAACCAAAGATGGATTGAAGCCACGAGTCTATAGGACTAGTTGCTACTGTCACTTTCTTTGTGTGGTCTGTTAACCACTGTAGTTGTTTATGTATGGAGTTACTGTGATCTGAAAGATTAAAACAGCACATACCTTCAAAGTCCTTACAGCCATGGCCTTGTGCTAACAACAGAAAATCAATAGCAGCTCGATTTTGTAGGACAGCATGACGTAAACTATTAACGTCTTGTGCAAGTTCTGCTATTACTCGGGTGGTGACATTTGATTGTTTGACAGTCCAGCATGTAAGTTTGCGAATAGATGTTAATGCCTGTGCCGTGCCTACACCTGGGACAATAGATCCAAAAACAGTAGCTGTTTTACCCCATAGCTCTACTCTGTCATCACAATCCGAGGAAAGTTGGTTTAAGCTCCTCTTTTGTCTGCGTGATGAAGTTAGATTAAAAAGTTGTAAAAAGGATGGGGATAACAGCGTAAGTGACCCTATATAGCAGGGCTCTCCGAAGGCACGTACAGGAATGCCAGGCCAAGCTCTGTCACCACAAATAAGAAATACACCTGGTGGTAAGGCGCGTGCAGTGTTGTTAGCCCAAATACCTGGCGAGGAAGGTTTAACTTCAGTTCCATACGCCCCAAGGCCTTGGTTGTTAGTATTGTTAGTGCTACAATAGTCTCCTACATTTTTATAATTAAACCCTGGGGTACGTGAAGTGACATTAGTCCATTTAGATAAATCGTGGCTTTGATGTGTACTTAT
Source organism: Neopelma chrysocephalum (assembly GCF_003984885.1). Classification (NCBI taxonomy): domain Eukaryota; kingdom Metazoa; phylum Chordata; class Aves; order Passeriformes; family Pipridae; genus Neopelma; species Neopelma chrysocephalum. The sequence continues at coordinate 68,734 of NW_020925229.1, forward strand.
CCCAGAATGAAATGTTCCCAGCATAAAACAGGTTTGAGTCTCATTTTGACTTGTATTACATATAGACAGTGATTCCATTAAGTCTAACTCCTGGGGACTCTGGGGTAAAGAGGTATTAAGAGCTTTTATAAGGCACGCAGATGTATTAGAGATAGCTATTTCATTCCCACATGATGATGAAACCCATCCAGCAAACACTAAATTTAATTTATACACTGAGTTAAAAGGCATCCCAAATAAGCAAGTACGAAAAGGATCTGAGGCAGATGCTAAAGACAAGTAAAAGGATGATTGTCCTGTTTGATTTGCCCAGGTGACCCACATGTTTTTTTGAGGGTCAATGGTGTGGAGGGTCAATGGTGTGAAGGGTCTTAACACTGGCAATTATACCCGTGAAAAGAAGAAAACTTATCACATAGCCGTGCAATGAAATAGACAGAAATCTTAACATCTTTGCTAGAATAATATACAAAAACAGTAAATCAAGTCTGGGCACGTAAGTCTTGCAGTTCCTTTGTGTACAGTTATTCAGTTAATTCAGATGCTGTTCCAGTGTCTCCTTCGTCAGCAGGTGCAGGGGAATCAGGTGTTGAAGAGGCTGGAGGTGGTGGTCCAAGGTCAGGTGAGGCTGCAAGGCACCGCAGGTGTTTCTCCTCCTCGTCCTCCAGGGCTCTCAATCACTGGCTTGACCCAACGACTGGGAACCCACAGGGTACCTGTAGAAGTAGACACACAGAAGTAGCCTCGGCCTATAAAGATGACTTTTGCCGGACCTTCCCACATCCCAGTTTTAGGATTCCGATAATGAACCCTCATGGGCGGTCCTTTTGACACCTGTTCCTTCTGATTATGTTTGACGATAGGAGGTACTGAATCATCTCCGAAAATACACAAATGGTTAAGGACAAAAAGAGTTTTGCTAACTCTCTCTCGGGCATCCCTGATGTCATTGTATTTCTCAAGGTAGCTTTTAATTGTTCCATTCATTCGTTCCACTATAGCTTGTCCAGTAGGCGAATGAGCTATGTCCGTAACATGTTTTATGTCCCACTGCTGCAAGAATTGTCCCAGAATCCTGCTAGAATAGGCAGGTCCATTATCTGTTTTTAACGTTTTAGGGACTCCCATGACAGTAAAGCAATTTGTTAAATGACGCTTCACATCTTGGACCTTTTCTCCTGGTTGCAGCGTAGCCCATACAAAGTGACTGTAGGTGTCTATGGACACATGCATGTATTTCAATTGACCAAAAGCAGGAACATGGGTGACATCCATTTGCCACAGTTCATTAGCTTTTAGTCCTTTGGGATTAACTCCCACTCCGAGGCCTACTCCTTGGTTCTGCTGACTGCAAATAGGGCATGCTTTCACTATTGCTCTGGCATCCTCGATTGACAGTCCATATGAGTGACTGAGACCTTTTGCATTTTGATGATATACAGCATGAGCTTCACGTGCTCTAAGGAAAGGAGATATAGGAGCTTCTGTTACTGTTGATACTAGACGATCTGCTCTAGCATTTCCTTCTCCCAGCCTTATGTTCCATTGATGGCTTCTGATATGCAACACAGCATATTTGGCTGACCGGTAAGCAATTGCTTTGTGAAGCTGCTGTAATAGTTGCATGAGTCTGGCATTCTTAACTTCTCTAATGTTAGCATCTTCAATTCGATTAGCCACTCCTGCAACATACATCGAGTCTGTAACCACATTAAGTGCTTGATCTAACCAGTGAGACAATGCCCACACAACAGCTGCAAGCTCTAATGTCTGTAAAGAGTCTTTTAGCTGAGCATCTAGGAAGTGTTGATGCCATCGCCCTTCATGCCTCCAGGTGGCTACGGCACGCTGCGATCTTTTTCCAGCGTCGGTGAATACGGTGATTGCATTCTGGAGCGGTGTTGTAGATCGCTTTGGAACTTGCAGCCATGCCTGATTAGTCATCTAGGCTAGCGTCGGTGACTGCAAAGGACGGATGTTAATGATGGCATCTGACATGAGTAGCGCTCCTTGCAGCTCAGGAGAATGGACTAAATACTAATCCAAGTCTTCCTGTTTTATCGGCACTTGAATCTCATGTGGTTCTGACCCGGTCGCTTGCACAATCTGGTTTCTGCCTTTTCTGATGAGGTCTGCTAAAGTCCGAATCCTTTCTTGAACTGTTCTGCGTGGTTGCAATGATGTTGTCAGCCATTCTAACATGATTTGTTGCCCCTTAGTCGATGTTGCAAGCTGCTTTTGATTGTCCCCCGTTTTTATTTTTTGCTGCGTGAGGGCTCCCATAAAATGCTTTTCTCCTGCCAAGATAGTAAGGTTGACAGGTACACCCTCTATCCGTCGGTGTGTGACACGATCAGCAATACTGGCTGCAATCTGATGTAAGATATTTCGCTGTTCTGGGGTGATAGTCACTGCTGCTGAAGGATCTGTACCCTTTAATAGTGGTCTGAGGGGTTCTAGCCACTCATTAGGTATTCCCACTACTGGACGTAACCACTGTAAATCCCCTAAGAGTCTCTGAGCATCGTGCAAGGTGGCAATCTCTATATTGATAGACAATTTCCGAGGTTGAATGACAGAGTCTGTGATCTGCCAGCCTAAATAATGCCAGGGACTGGATTCTTGAATTTTCTCAGTGGCTATGACTAAGCCTTGCTGTTGCAACTGACTAACCAACTGCTGTTTTTGATTTTTTGTAAAGTTAGTCGGCTGGGCAAACAATAAATCGTCTACGTAGTGGTAAATTACTGTCGAGGGCCATGATTTTCTGATTGGCTGTAATGCAGCATCCACATAGAGCTGACAAAGTGTTGGAGAATTCTTCATTCCCTGGGGCAACACTGTCCACTCATAACGTTGCGCTGGTCCTTCTTTGTTTATAGCAGGAACAGTGAATGCAAAACGCTGACGATCCTGCTCATGTAATGCAATAGTGAAGAAGCAGTCTTTAAGATCGATTATTAACAGGAACCAATTTTGTGGGATCATAGCTGGATTTGGCAGTCCTGGTTGTAATGCCCCCATTGTATGCATCTGGGCATTTACTGCACGTAAATCATGTAGAAGCCTGTATTTCCCAGATTTCTTCTTGATCACAAAAATAGGAGTATTCCACGGGCTTGTTGACAAACGTAAATGTCCTTGCTGTAATTGCTCCGATACTAATGCATGTGCCTGTAGAAGACTTTCCCTTTTTAAGGGCCATTGCTCTACCCACACCGGCGTTTCTGTCTTCCATTGGAGTGGGATCGGGAAAGTCCAGGCAATGGCCGTCATGCTAAAGGGGATCTTGGTTCATTAGTCAGAACCATCCCCATCTGTGCGAGAATGTCTCTCCCTATCAATGCTTGTACTCCTTCGGGCAGGGGGAGAACAGACACACTACAGTTTACAGTCATTCTATCCAACACGATAGTTATTGGAGGGGACCTTTTCGCCAGAGTCAGACCACCCACTCCTGCAACTGTTGCTCCTGCGTTCTCTAAGGGCCACGATGTGGGCCACTTGTGAGCTGCAACAATACTGACGTCAGCTCCCGTATCTAAAAGAGCAATTAAATATGCAGTTTGCGAGTTCCACTGCAGTTGGATGGCTTTTCGTGGTCGTCTGGCCAGGTCTATGGTTAGCAGAGCCGATGTACCAGTAGATCCAAAGCCCTGATCTCCTCGTTCGGGCTTGTCCGATAGTCCAGAAGCGATTTGAGGTAGTGGTATTAGTTGTGCAATACGGGATTTAGCTGGTATATGCAAAGGTGGAAATAGTGTATTTACCATAATTAATATTTCTCCGGTGTAATTGGCATCAATCAGTCTCACTAAAACAGTTAATCCAGCCATTGTGGCCGAGGATCGACCTATTAGCAAAGCCCCCACCGGTTTACCATCAATTAACGCTGGTCCGTACACTCCTGTCGATAGTTTTTGAGGACGCTGATCTATGAGGGTGCAGTCTATTGTGGTCGCCAGGTCCAAGCCGAGACTCCCTCTGGTTGCGGGACGCAGTGTGAAGTCTGAGCCGGGAAGCTGTGAGTGGTTGGAGCCATCACTTGTGTCTTGGCGCGGGACCCCTTCTCGCTGGCTTTCCCGTTTCCCGATCCACGCCAGCACATAGCGGGAACATGCGTGTTCTGCTGACAGCGAGGACACCATACCGGACCGGCCTGGCACTCTCTTCGCATGTGTCTGTACGCTCCACACCGAAAGCAACGTCCTTTTTGCTGTTCTGTTTCGTTGCGTGGCTCCGGTCAGAGCTTGTAGGGGCACAAGCGCGGCTAAAACCTGAGAGCTAGTAGCCTTCGCCTGCTCCTTTAAGCCTTCACCCAGCTCCCTAACTGCGTTCACTAACATGGCATTAGGCCCCTGGGGTATGTGCGCCATTCGCTCTAATAGCTCCTCAATTGACCAATTACCCGGGAGTGTGACAATAACACTGCGAACTGTAGAATTACAGTTCTGCAGCACACACTGTTTTAGCAGAGCTCCGTACATATATTCAGGAACCCCTGTTGACTGAATGGCATTAGCAACTCTGTCTACGAATGATCCAAAAGGCTCTTCTCTTCCCTGCTTGATCCCCATATATGATGGAATTCCTCCCGGAGCCTTGATCTGATCTAGAGCGAGACGGGCTAGGCGCATAGACTCCCTGATCTTATCCGGCCCTATTAACGTTTGTGCCTCCAATCTGGTGTACGGTCCCAAACCCATCAATTCGTCTAGCGTAACCCCGTTCAAAGGGTCAGCTGCCGGTCTCTGAACCGCTACGGACTCCTGGCAAAGCGCCTGCCAGTGTGCATTATGAAGCATTTGCTGGTGCTGTGAAAGAACCAACTTCATAATACTCTTAATATCTGCTGGTAAAAGCAAGTTGCTACCCCAAATATAATTCAACATTTGTCAGGCAGGCTCACCCTGGATTCCACTGTCACTAACGGTAGCACGCAATTGCGACAACAGTTTCCAATCAAGGGCAGTGATAGTTGCTTCCCATCCACCCTCCTGTGCCAGAGTATAAACTACCGGAAAGGCATTAGTTAAAGCCTCTGCCGCTTCTTTATCTCCCGCTTGCAAAGCGTCTGCGGCAATGCCTTGCCAGAGCTTTCGTCGCTCTGCCGTGACAGTACTCGATGTATCGGGTGAGGGGAGTGACGCAGCCCCGGTAGACGAGATCTGCTGGGACTCAGGGGATGGGCTAGGGAAATCTAGGGAAGGGGCAGTGGGAGTAATAAAAGCCTGCCTTTGGGAGTCAGGTGGGATATGTATAACATTAGTGGAAGGAGGCAGCGGGCACGGAGACTCAGCAGCGAAAGGATTGCCGATGTCTCCCAAACGCTGCGCAGCGGCTCGAGCAGCCTGCTGCTCGGCTTTATGTTGTTGCAAAGCATTAGAAACAGCCTGCCACTGCTTGCCTAACTTTTTAGCCACTTTATCGTCATTCAATAAATCCTCCCACAACTTATCCCCATACCGTTTCCATTCACCTTCATCAAAGACCGTATTGGGGTCCACAAAACACCCTTTCGCAAACCCCACCTTAAGCAATTCCGGTAAATCCTTTTTTAAATCTAACCCTTTAACTCCCCGCTTTTCCAAAAAGCATTGGAGCAATGAAAGTGCCGCCTGTCTCTCCATTACCTAAACAACGCGTTACCATGCTACGTGCAGCCCTTTCCACGAGACTTTGCGGCTTTGTCGGCGGGTCTCCTTCTTCAGGAGTAGTCCCGGGCGCTGAGTCCAACTATTTCGTTGCCGGAAGCGTGGAACTTAACTCTTTCGCCGTCCAAAATCCCCGAAGAGAGGCTTTCGGTGGCGGCAAGTTGAGCTCTTTTTCGTCCAACCCTTTCGCCTTCTTGCGCTGCACAGAAAGACCGACCGAAGTTACTTCTTCCGACCGCGGCTGCAAGAACCCGACTTGGTTCTCGGGAGTCCGACTTGACTCCAGCCCAGGAATCCAACTTGACTCCTAGGGACCACCCTTGTCCCTGTTCGGGCGCCAATTTGTCGCATGAGGAAAGCTCTGAACACTTAATGTAAGGATCCAAGAACTTCGTTTATTGCAGATTGACAGCGGCTTAATATACACTGCATAATAGGTTCATCCATATTACAGAGATTAGGCTCCTAATTGGTACTTGACCAATAGGTGATATCATCTCAACTGCCTTCCATTGTTTACACAGGTGGCTCGTTAAGTGCTTTTGTTTTTCAAATTCCAAGCTCCTGTTTTTCAGCCCAAGTTAGAATACACAAGGACATTGCTGCTTTCTCACGGCCCTGCTATCTCAGACTTTCTCATGGGCCTAGTCAGACTGCGTTTTATACTTTAGCAGCTCATCCATAGCCTTAGCCATGTTCATATGCCCTCGTGTTTCTAACCAATCCTCAATACCCTTGAGGTACACATCGTGTTTCCCCATCTCTCTGCATTACCCACCAAGTGCATCCAGGTCCTTGAAAAAAAATCCCATGGATCAGTTTGCCTTTGCTTGAGGCAGGACTAATCCAAACTGTCTTCCCTAACACATTTCTCATATGCACCACAGGGACTTTATCCCCTTCTGCAGTGTGCAGAGGTTTTGATTGGGAAGGGCCAGCTCGATTGGTAGAGCCTCTAGTGTTAACTAACCAGGTGGTCTTTGCTAAATGTAGACCCCAATGTTGGAATGTCCCATCACCCATTGCTTTCAATGTGGTTTTTAACAGTCCGTTGTACCGTTCGACTTTCCCAGAGGCTGGTGCATGATAGGGAATGTGATATACCCACTCAATACCATGCTCTCTGGTCCAGGTGTCTATGAGGCTGTTTCTGAAATGAAATGGCCGACTCAATTTGTTCTGGGGTGCCATGTCACCACAAGACTTGCTTTTCAAGGCCCAAGATGGTGTTCCGGGCAGTGGCGTGAGGCACAGGGTGTGTCTCCAGCCATCCAGTGGTTGCTTTCACCATTGTAAGCACATAGCACTTGCCTTGGTGGGTTTGTGGGAGTGTGATGTAATCAATCTGCCAGGCCTCCCCATATTTATATTTTGACCATCATCTACGATACCACAGAGGCTTTACCCACTTGGCCTGCTTGATTGCAGCACGTTTCACAGTTCTGCATAACCTGGGAGATAGCATCCATGTTTAAGTCTACCCCTCAATCACAAGTCCATCTGTATGTTGCATCTCTTTCCTGGTGACCTGAGGCGTCATGGGCCCACCGAGTTAGAAATAACTCACCCTTATGTTGCCAGTCCAGATCCACCTGAGACACTTTAATCTTGGATGCCTGATCCACCTGTTCATTGCTATGATGTTCTTCAGTCACCTGGCTCTTGGGTACATGTGCATCTATATGATGTATTTTTACAGTCAACTTCTCCACCTGGGCAGCGATGTCTTGCCACAATTCAGTAGCCCAGATGGGTTTCCCTCTGTCTGCCAATTGTTTTTTTTTCCATCAGTTAAGTCACTCCCATGGAGCATTTGGCACCATCCATCAGTCAGTGTAGTGTTGGAGATTTCTCTCATTCAGCGATATCAGGAGTTGAATTTGATGATCCCTTCCAACTCAACATATTCTGTACGGCTTTCTGCTCTGCAACCTGACTTAATCCACCTTGTCCCTCGATAGTTTCTGCGACTCATCACGTAGGACTACATACAGCAGCTTTCCATTTTTGAGGTATCCCTACAATAGGGCAGGAACCGTCAGTAAAGACAGCATATTGCTTTTCATTTTCAGGTAGCTGATTATATGGTGGGGCCTCCTCAGTACATGTCGCTTTCTCCTCTTCTTCTGATTGTCCAAAATTTTCACCTTTGGGCCAGTTCGTGATGACTTCCAAGATCCCTGGGTGATTGGGGTTTCCTATTCGCAAGCTCGCTGTGATCAGCGTGACCCACTTACTCCACATAGCATCAGTGGCATGACGTGCAGAAGGGACTTTCCCTTTGAACATTCAGCTCAGCACTGGCAGTTGGGGTGCCAGGAGGAGCTGTGCTTCTGTGATAATCACTTCTGAAGCAGCTCGAACCCCTTCATAGGCTGCCAGTATCTCCTCTTCAGTTGGGGTGTAGCAGGCCTTTGATTCTTTGTATCCCCGACTCCAGAATCCCAGGGGTAGTCATTGAGGCTCCCTGCGTACATTTTACCAGAGACTCCTGGAAGTACCATTCTCCCTGGTTGCAGTGTAGAGCACATTTTTTGCATCTTGTCCTGTCCTGACTTGGCCAAGGGCTACTGCATGAACAATCTCCTGTTTAATTTGTTATTAAGCTTGTTGTTGTTCAGGACCCCACTTGAAATTGTTCTTCTTCCAGGTCACATGATTGTCTTGGTTTACAATCTGACTGTAATCTGGAATATGCATTCTCAAAAACCCCATGGCACCAAGGAAAGCCTGTGTTTCCTTCTTGCAGGTTGGTGGGCAATGGCTGCTATTTTGTTGGCCACATCCATTGGAATCTGACGATGTCCATCTTGCCATTTTACTCCTAAAAACTGAATTTCCCAGGCAGGTCCCTTGACCTTTCTTTGTTTTATGTGTGCTGGTTTAAAAGTTAACCAGCAAGGCAAAATGAACTCAATTCA